>NC_090449.1:864631579-864934095 GCF_031143425.1 Pleurodeles waltl
TGCTTTGTTGCATAATGCTCTAGTGATACTCTGCTAAGAATAACCTATCTTGATGTCGTGCTATGTTCTAATGTTTGTGATCTTTGCTTTGCTGAAATCTTATTTGAGTTGCCATATTATGACAATGCTGATGTGTTTCATGGTTTTGAGATTAATAAACTTGCTAGTAGAATTGTAATCAATAGGGAATAAACATCACAAAATCGTACTAAACTGGTGTGGTTATTAATGACTGAAAGTTCATGGCGGTTTCTGAGTCTAATTGATGACGTTATTGACTTGTTGATTGACATGTTGATCAGTTATCTCGTCCTAAGGTGTCTTCAATCAGGGTCAAAAGATTCATTGGCCTAAAACGACTCCCAGAGAGAGTAAAATAAACCAGAACGGGACACATTAGCAGTTCAATACAGTATAGTGTACTGCAGTGTATTTTCAAATTTTTACATGTTTAAAAAATAAAAACAAATGTATGGTGTAGCACGCAAATTGCACTAAAACATTACAAAAGTTAAAAATAATAAAGAAAAAACATACATTTGTTAAAAAAACAAGTACTTGCCAGCTACTATTACACCATAAACTTTTTAAAAATATATACAGAAATTATTAAAACGAAGAAAAGAGACGATTTACCTATAAATATGGTCCTAACTTAAAATACAGCCTGAGTGTTGAAAAAAGTATACAATGTCTTCCCATCTGTCTGCAACACATTATGCTGCAAAAGTACCACCGTATACCGTAGCACAATGTATCAAAATGTATCACCAACACCCAGATTTATTATTTTATTGTGTTACCCTTGCGTCATCCATTGTGTTGCAATGCCAATGCAATACTTAAGAGCGATTTACAAAGCAATGCCAGGTCACCATGCGTTTCGCTGTATTGGTTGTTAAATATAGATGAACACAAGGCAGCGCAAATTACTGTCTTGTGTTACTTTTCTCATCTTATTCTACATGCCTAACTGATGCTACCTATATACATATGCCACTCCATTTCACACAACTCCACTCTATGCCACTTCACTCTAAGCTCTTCCACTGTAATGTACACCACTGCACATCACTGCACACCACTACAGTCTATGTCACTCTTCTCTACACCATTACTCTATATGCACTGTGTGCCACTATAATGTTTGCCACTCCACTCTATGCTATTCTACTCTGTGCCACTCCACTATTCGCCGCTACACACTTCACTATTCCACTGTACACACCTCGACTCTATGCCACTTCACTGTATGGTATTCCACTCTACTCCACTCCAGTGTACGCCACTCCACTATACACCACCTCACTCTACAGTATTCTACTGTACACCACTACAGTGTATGCCACTCCACTCTACATTACCTCACAGTATGCCCTCCCGCCTATGCTAATACATTGTAGTGAACTACAGACCTATCTCTCTGTTCCTTTTCCCAGCCAAGGAAATGGAGAAGGCCATCAACCAGCAACTTACCAAATTCCTCGAGACTCACCGTATCCTGGACCCATCCCAATCCAGATTCAGAAGCAACCACAGCACTGAAACCGCACGCTTAGCAGTCACCAATGACATACGCATCATACTGGATTGCGGAGGCACGGCCGCACTCATCCTCCTTGACCTCTCCACTGCATTTGACACTGACTCCCAGTCCACCCTCCGCGACAGACTATACGACGCCGGCATCCAAGATAAAACCTTGGATTGGATCAGGTCCTTCCTCACCTGAAGAACACAGAGGCCCTCATTACGACCATGGCGGTCCGAAGACTGCCAGGGCTGTGGTGGCGGTCTCACCGCTGATGGGCCAGCGGTGAAGACTGCCACATTACGAGTGTGGCAGTGTGGCCTCTGCCAAACCGCCACATCTCCGCTGGTACCGCCAGGGTGGTAGGACAGCCAGGCCAGAGGATAGCACCTCCGGGCTGGCGGGCCTCTGAAGACTGCTGGAGGTATTACAAGTCACCTTTTCGCCAGGGTTTCCACGGCGTTAGCACCGAACGAAAAACCCTGGGGGAAAGGCTGCCGGCAACAGGAAATTCCTTTCCTGCTGCTGGCAGATTACTCCCCAAAACCCCCTGCAATCACAATACCCCAACCCCCTTCCATGACAGCACCCCCTCCCCTCGCCTCCCCTTCCATGACAGCACTCTCCTCCCCCACCCTCTTCCATGACAGCACTACCCTCCCCGCATACACGCACACACACCCACATGCACCCTGCATACATGCATTCACAACACGCACATAGGTGCATTCACCAACACGCAAACATACATGCAGTCACACACACCAACAGACACGCATTCACACATACATACCAACATGCACTCACTTCAACAATCACACATGTACGACACATGCATTGACACACGCGACACGCATACACACATGCATACACACACATTCACACACTTACATTCACACACAACACCCCCCTCCCCTGTCAGACGATCGACTTACCTTATCCGGCGAGAAGGTCGTCCGCCAAGGAATGGGACTTGGCGCTTCCACCACCGGCAGCTCCCCGCCATCAGGAGACAGCCACACCGTATTACTGCTTGTACTATGGTGGGCAGAGTCCTTTTGGCGTGAGGGTGATGGCTATGGAACGACCTCTGTGCCGCTGGCCGCCAGCATGACTGCTGACAGATTTTCACCCAAATGTTGGTGGAAATCCTTCAGTAGTTGAAATATGGCGGTCGGAAGACTGCCAGCACTGGCGGTCTTCTGGCGCCCGCAGCAGTCTTTGTAAAAGACCGACGAAGTCACAATGAGGGCCAGAGTGTCAGATTACCGCTGTTCACGTCAGAACAGAAAGACACATGCTGCAGAATCCCCCAAGGATCATCACTCAGCACAACGCTTTTCAACATCTACATGGCCCGCTTGCCAAGATCATCAAACAACACGGGCCAAACATAGTCTCCTATGCCGATTACACCCAACTGATCTTCTCCTTGTCCAAAAACTCTGCAAAGGTCAAGAGAAATTTCCACAATAGGATGAGAGCAGACACCATCTGGATAGAAGCAAGGTGCCTCAAACTCAACTTGGACAAGACATAGATCCTGGTATTCCACTCTACCTCACTCCACTGTACACCACTCCAATCTACACCCCTCCACTGTATGATACTCCACTTCATGCTACTCCAGTATATGCTATTCCACTCTACACCACTCCACTGTATGGTGACTCTAATCTATAGTATTCCACTAATTGCCACTTCACTGTAGCATAGACCACTGTATGCTATTTCACAGTGTGCCACTTCTCTGGACGCTACCCCACTGTACATCGCTGCAGTGTATGATACTCCACTCTCGGCAAATCCATTGTATGCTATTCCACTCAACCCTACTGTACTGTAGGCCACTTCAGTCTATGCCAGTCCACTGCATGCCACTCCACTATACCATACTCTGCACTATTCCAATGTATGCCAGTCCACTGTCCTACACTGTACACTACTCCACTGCACCCTACTCTACTCTATGGCACTCCACTCTACACTATTACACTGCACACAACGCCACTCCACTCTATGTTATTTCACTTTACTCCAACTCCATTGTACGTCACTGCAGTCTATGCCACTCCACTGTATGCTATTACATTGTACACAATTCCACTCTGCATCTCTCCACCATATGCTTTTCCACTGTACCCACTCCACTATATGCTACTGCAATCTATGCCACTCCACTGTACACCACTCCCCTCTACGCCACTCTGTGCCATACTATAAGTCACTCCACTTTAGAAAATGGTACTACGCTATATGCAACTATACTCTCTTGTAGTCTACAACTCTTTTTAATACTGTCTGACACACCATTGCATTGTACTGAACACTATGGTACCACAGTTTATAATACTTTACTCAAATCTATGCTATGCCACTCCAGTTTACTGCACTCCACGCCACTATACTTTACAACATTCCACTCCATTCTATGACACTTTACTCTACTCTATGCCACCCCATTGCAGTCCACTCCGATATACACCACTCTACTATACTTTAACCCACTGTATCATACTTCGCTCTATGCTGCTCCAGTTTGACACTCTACTCCACTGATATTCAACTCTCTGCCCATCCACTGTATGCCACTGTAGTACAGTGTATAACACTCAATGATAGACTACTCCACTCATCTCTACAACACACCACTCCACTATATGATACGCACTCAACTGTACCACAACCTTCACCAGTTTACTCTATGACACTCCTCATAACGATACTCCATTGAACGACACTCTACTCCAACCTACTTCACTCTATGCCACTTCTCTCTACAACACTGTACTCCACTTTGTGACAGTCTACGACACCCTGCTCTACTGTATGTAATGCAACTCCACTATATACCACACAGCTCCACTCTACAATGCTCCACTGCATTAGACAACACAGTACGCCACTCTACTCTATGACTTTACTGCACTGCATGCTACCCCACTCCACTCCAGCGCACTCTATTTCACTCTACAAAACACCACTATATCACCCTATTCCCTTTGACACTGCCCTCTATTCTACTGTATGCCACTCCAATTAACAACACACTAATAAATGACACTCAGCACCATGATTTGAAACACATTGTTATTAAAAAATAAAAACCAATGAATTCAATGAAAACATCAAAGGTTAGGGATAAGTTATAGTTAGAAAAGCATTGAAGCATTGTTTATTCTTTCTATACAAACCCAACGTAACCTAAACAAACTTTAGAAATTCTAAAGGTCTAGTAGTAACTTAAATTTATAATCTACACACCATCTTCAAATTGCTAAACGTTGTGCACCTATGTATCCAATGTTGCCATCTCACTCTCCACACTACACTAACTATAACTTTCACATGTTTGGGGAGATGCAATCCCATGGGTGTCCTGGTGGATCATGAACACAATATTTTAAAAAAGGAAGAATGCCTGGTGAGGGTTGTGTGTGGTTGCCCACTAATGTGGGCTGGACTGCCTGCGGAGGGGGGAGGGGTTAGTAGCAGGACCTGGCTGTCAGTTGTGAGAGGTTGGTTGCCCACGTGGTGTTGCGTTCAGCATTCACTGCAAATGTATTGTAATAAAATATAAATTATATTTAAAAATATAGAAATTCACTGGAAAACACAGAGGTTAAAGTGGAGTTATACCTGAGTAGGGTAGTGAGATTATAACCTATGTTGAAAATAACCGAAAGGTACTGTCTTTTAAAAACCAAAAAAACACTCAAATTCACCAGTAATACATAACTGACATATGTATTACTTGCATTGCTGTTGATGCACTGCTTATGACCTCATATATTACATCACTGATGACATTTGAAATCTGTGGTGGCGCAACTACGGTGGTTCACCCTTGAATGACAGAGAAGAAGCTGCCAAATACCTTACCGTGTTCATCTACAGATGATTAAAAAAAAAGTATCTTAAGACACTGTTATGCCTGTGCTCTATGTGGGAGCCGGTTCAGTTAGATTTGGGGTAATGATATTTGTTTGTAAGCTTTTTCTTTCTCTTTCTTTATATTTATTTTAATTATCTTCCATTCAATTCCATTCATTTCCAGGATGTCACTTCCTATGATGTCATCAAGGGTAAAGACGGTGTGATGGCACTTCCTGTCAGCTTCTTAAAGTATTCACAAGGCCTTGGGCAAAAGCTTAATGTGGGAATCTCTGGACGTTTCTTCCATTTGTACCTAGTGCCAGAAGTAATCATATTTCTTGGTATTAAAAATGTACTCCAGGAAAAGAAAATATGGTATCTGGCTCCATATATTGATAAGGCCACATAAGATACCACTTTAATAATGAAGACTGTAAGTATCGTTTGCTCAAACAGTTTGGGGCCCTGTAAAATGCAGGGTTTGGGCACAATGCCCCATCTGATCATCTTGTGACACTCTTGGTTCCTATAATGGCACTCGAGTTAAAGGTCATGTGAAGTTACATGTGATGTCATTGTAGAAACTATCAAGTGATATTTCTTCTTGCCATGTGCAGCAAAAGCAGTGGAGGTCACTTGTAACCTCTGGCTTCCTTGTGAATTGGTTTATCACCTTTTATAACACTTGAGGACAACAAAATCACAAGGATGAGAATCTAAAGAGAAGGCAGCCTTGACATGGACAACATACAATGGAAGCGTATAACAAGTAGCAGAAAAAGTAGGATGAGTCTCAGAAGATATGAGCTACTAGAACATATAGAATTTATCACAGCATAACTGATTTAAGCAATCAATCAAACACATTGGTTCATAAAGCTAAAAAATAATGAGAGGAAAATAAGCTGCAATGTTTTTAACATCTTTTTTTGTGGTTTTGTCACTACATTGCAGCAACATCTGAAAATACAATGACAACAGTTCACACCAGCACAGTGACTGAATATTGTCAGTACTTTTACACCGCACATCATAGAGTTATATATACCAATAACAGTTGCAAACAGTACATCCTGCCACATCACAGCCCATCCCATACTGTAGTTCCCGCCCGTCCTCATCCATTATGGCCATCTTGTCCCTCGTCCTCTCCTGCATGCCTTTCTCATGAGGGGACATGCCCTATCATGAGTCAGTGGTCGTCTCCCAGCTGCCAATCGGTCGCAGGGCTGTCCACAGCAGAACTCCCTTCTTGGTAGCCATGAAGAAAGACCTCTAACATAGCTTTCCAGCACCTATGTCCCTCTCGTCATGTCGCACTCCGTTTAGTGTGACCTCCTCCACCAACGCCCATTCCTCCATGACTTGCTGCCTTTTGGGAAGGGCTGGGTTCCTAGCGGAGAGCCAATATATCGCTATCCAGCGCTATGCCAGAAGCAGGCCCAGCTTTGCACATTTGTGCTGCATTTTTCCATACTTGGGCCTCAGGCCCAACAGACATTGTCAGATGGTGACTGTGAGAGCAATACGTGTCACTCTCCCTAGCTGCCTGGTCTCCTCTTCCCAGCACTCTCGCAGTGTGCTGCAGGACCACGCCAGACGCAGGAACCCGTCTCCCGGCTCCTCTGAACTTCTGTCCGGGTTAATCTTCTGTAACCTGGCAGGCGTCAGATAGGCGCGGTGAAGGTAGCTGCAGTGCGTCAATTTAAAAAGCATTATTTGCCACCTCCTGCAGTTGCACGCTGGTCATTACCCAATCTTTCTCAGTCAGCGGGACGCTAGAACATCATCTCGGGTCTGTTGAGATCGTAATGGAATCGCGTATGAGTTATGGGTTAGTTAAACTGAAAAGGTAAAGTTCTGATTTGAACTAGAAAGATTCACCAGCAAATATTAAATAAATACGACTTTGCAATCGAGCTGCTCATAGAAAGAGAGCATTGGGAGATAATCTGAACACTCGCCCGGCACATGCTTCTAGGATTTTATAATTCATAGGGGAGAACAATGACAGAGCGGCTAAAGTGATTTGCACCCAGCCACACAGACTGGCAAAGCCGTGCACTGAACTTTGACATTCTAACCTCTCTATCAGATGTCTCTGTCAGATGTTCTGTCCATGCATCTTTCAGGTGCCATGAGTTGTAGTGAGCATTTATGTCCCTGGGGCGGCAGGATATATTTTGAATGTTGTCAACTCTCACTGGACCATTTAAGTATTTTACTGCGTGCTGTCCCTTCATATTTTTCAGCTTATGTGGGTCTCTGCTGCAACCACATCGAATGGGCAATCCAGGCACACCACGCAAAGCCTGGTTCTTTATATATTTTATGGTCGATTTTGGCAGGCAGCATTTTCAGTCATAACTTTAAAACAAAAACTTTCTAATCATGAATGGATAATTTCATTTGTTCAGACATATTAGGTTTCCATGCCAAAACTATTTCTTAGATAAACATGTCTCACCCCCTTCAACTTTGTAGAGAACTCTGTCCTCAGCGAAATGTGCAGTCCAACCAAAGGAAAAAAATGCATTAATTGTATTTGCCTTGCCTATGCAATTAAGAGCCATGTACAGCTGCTTTTAAAATCAGCCTTTGTTAATGGAAGGAAGGAGACACTTGGCCTACAGGGAGGCATCAATGACCTCATTCAGAAGTGTCACAAAATTCCTTTTCCCTCACCAACAGAAAAACAAGCATTTGCAATGCAATAGGTCTCACATTTGATAGAGTTAGAGCTATTGGTGTAGTAAATGACTACGGCCCTCATTACAACCCTGGCAGTCAGTGATAAAGCAGCGGTAACACCGCCAATAGGCCAGCGGTAAAAAAAATGGAATTATGACAACGGCGGAAACCGCCAACACAGACAGCCACTTTAACACACCGACCGCCATGGCAGTAGTAACAAGCACCGCAGCGGTAACCGCCAACAGCCAGGCGGAAGACAATGTACTGCCCACCCTATTACAACAAGCCAATCCGCCACCTTTTCCGGGGCAGCACCAACTCCATCAAAAGCATGAACTGCAGACTCGTTTCCCTCCTCCGACACCAGGAATATGAACGGCGGCGAAGACGACCACGGTGACTACCGCACCTAGCACACAAGGGAGGGTGGAGGAAAAAGAGAGTGACATACACATGCAACACGCAACACCCCCACCGTCACCCCCAACAACATACACACAAACAGATGCAACAACAGTACATATCCACCCCCTACCCCTCAGGAATAACGTAATGACAAAAGGAAGTGAGTAAAGTCAGTGTAATAATATACATTTGAAAAAAAGACATCCTCAAAGCACAAAACAGTATCTACAATATATACAAATGGAGGGACACTGCCTAATCCAAATTGTCCGTGGCCCACAGGGCCATATCACATAGGCCAAGGCCCCACTGACTCCTGCCTGAAAACAGAGAGAACACTGCTGGGGCATCAGCTTGAAAATGCACATGCCCCTCAGGGGGAAGGGGCAGGGGGGCACCTCAGCCGGAAGATGGTACAACGCCACTGCTCCTGGAGGAGGCCACATGCCCTCTGTGATGTCCTGGGGAGTGCAAAGCCACAGTCTCTCAAGTGGGTGATTTGCCCGCTGCTTGGTCCTGGTGAGTGCAAAGCCACAGTCTCTCAAGTGGGTGGTTTGCCCACTGCTTGGTCCTGGGGAGTGCAAGGCCACAGTCTCTCTAGTGGATGGCTTCTCCACTGGTTCCGGAGGGGGCCTTGTGCCCAGTGTGCTTCATCTTAGGGACATTTGGGCGGGAAGAGGGTGAAGGTTTGGGAGTGGAGGAAGAGGGAGTGATGGTAGAAGGTGTCTGTCTGCTGTGATTGGTTGCAGGTGCATGGGCTGGATAGTGTTGTGAGGTGGATGGCTGTCAGGTGTCTGAGTGCTTGCGTTTGTGTACTTTGGGAGGAGGGGGCACAGACACAGTGGGAGAGGACACAGGACACTTGTGCATGGATGTGGGGGTGATGGCTGCCAGTGAGGGGCGTGTAGTGATAGGCGTGATGGTGATGGAAGTAGTGGATGAGGATGTAGCGCATGCAGGTGTGAGTGGAGATGCTACTGGGAGGGAGGTGGAGGAGGAGGAGGGGGACACAGTGGGGGTAGTGGATGTTGGTGTGTCTACATCTGGATGGTGCTTGTGTGAGTGCCTGTGGGATGAAGTGTGGTGCTTGTGTTTGTCTGCGCCACTTCTGTGTGTTGATTTGGGTGCATGCTGGTCTGAAGGTGTGCTTGGGATAGGCTGGGGTTGAGGGGAATGGGACTGGGTAGAGGAAGTTGGAGGGGGGAGGCTAGAGACAGGGACAATGGCTGCCATCAGTGAGTTTGCCAGAGCCTGGAATGATCTCTGTTGGGCCACCACGCCAGAGTGAATGCCCTCCAGGAATGCATTTGTTTATTGAATACGCCCTTCCAGACTCTGGATGGCATTCACTATGGTTGACTGCCCAACAGAGATGGATTGCAGGAGGTCAATAGACTCCTCACTGAGGGCAGCAGGGCTGGCTGGGGCCGGCCTGAGGTGCCTGGGGCAAAGGAGATCCCACCCTCCTGGGTGAGCGGGCATGGGAAACTCGCTGAGGGACTGCTTGGAGGGCGATGCTGGTATGGGGGTGGCGGCTGTACCTGTAGTTGGGGTGGGCACAGAGGTGTCCACCACCACCAGGGAGCTTCCATCAGAGGAGGTGTTGCTGTCTGAACTGTCCCCTCCAGTCTCCGCTGTGACGTTCCCCTCGCCCTCCGTCCCACTGGTGCCCTCACCGTTGGTGGATTCGACCTCATGGGCCATGTGGGATGCAGTTCCCTCCGTCGCCGGTGTCTCTGCTCCTCCGCCAGATGATGCTAATGTACACAAGGACAGGGTGACAAAACAAAAAGAGGGGGGGAGAGACAAAGGATACACTTGGTCAATGCCAGCAACAACACCACCGTTGGCGCACACTGCACACAAGGAACAGCCCTATGCACTAGGCCATGCACTACCAGTTACAATGCTAGTCACCAGGCCATGGAGTACAATGCCTAACGCCAATAGCAGCACAGCTGAAACCCACAGGACCCTGCCCAGTAGTAGATGCCCACTAGCATATTTGGGGCTGGAGTGCATCAGACCCTGCCCATCATGGAACCTACCCTGCCATGTTCGTCCTGGCCTAGCGGCACCCACAGACCCACATCCCCCACCCAGATAACACCTCAACACGCACTATTTTCTGATTCTGAAACTGTACTCACCTCCTTGTGGCTGCTGTGATGCCTTCAAGCGCCCATCCAACTCCTGATAGGCCACCGCCAGGATGCGGAACATCAGGGGGGTCAGGGTACGATGGGCACCCCTTCCTCGTTGGGTGGTCATCCCCAGCTTGGCCTCCGCTGTCTTCCTTGCCCAGCGGCGCAGGTCCTCCCACCGTTTGCGACAGTGGGTGCTCCGCCTGTCAAAGACTCCCAGGGTCCGCACCTCCTTGGCGATCGCAGGCCAAATATACTTTTTCTGATGGGCGCTGACCTGCACAAAAAGATACATAAACAAAAGGTAGTAGTTATATAGTCCGGACTGTTACACTCATGGCCCACCATATCCCTCCCATCCCCTTATGCACATACATCGACCACCATACATGCAGCACTCTGCCCAGGGCCCCTCAGCCACCCCCCTTACATGAGGCTTACACACACAGCACTCCATGCATTCACGCCCCATGCGTCGTGCTCACAGTGTACTCACCTGTTGGTCTGGAGGACCATAAAGTAAACGGTACTGGGGTAGGACCCCATCCACCAGTCTCTCCAACTCCTAAGAAGTGAAGGCAGGGGCCCTTTCCCCAGACACTCGAGACATGGTCGCTTCCAGACACAGGTCACAGCAGCACTTACAGTGTAGGTCCTTTCCTGTTGAAGGTCAAGTAGCAAGTGAGTGAACAGATAGAAAATGGCCGTCAGGTCTACAGCGGTGTGTACTGTCACCACCGCTGTACATCACCATTGGCCACTGGAACCCATAGGGCCCAATGATAACCAAGGAGGAGTTGCACAGCGGTCCGCGACCACTTCCCGCAAAGGCACAAAACGTCATCGGAATTACCTCATTTCCACTAGTCCCTCCGCACAGGTCAGGCGGCCGCCATTTGAGGGTGGGACAGGCCATGGCACCTAACTGTGTCACAGCAGACATAGGCACATTTACGGAACGACACGTTCACATACTGTTTCTGTCAGAACTTGCAAGGCATTTTACCCAGAGGATATGTTTGAATATGACCATCTGCTCACCGTTTTTCACCCTTTAGTTCAACCGCTGAGGATGAATAGGAGATGGAGACATCCCCCATGTACAGACCCCTGGTGGACCTGGCAACAATGGAGGAGAGGCACATTATCCTCACCTACAAATTTGATAGGGCCACAATCCAAGAGCTGTGTGCCCAATTGGAGCCAGACCTGATCTCAGCTATCCGTCACCTCACCGGGATCCCCCCTCTTGTGCAAGTCCTATCAGTGCTCCATTTCTTGGCAAGTGGCTTCTTCCAAGCAACAGTGGCCATAGCAGCAGGGATGTCCCAGCCAATGTTCTCAAACGTGCTGACCAGAGTGTTGTCTGCCCTATTGAAACACATGCGCAGCTACATAGTTTTCCCCGAGGTGGAGGATTTGGCCACAGTGAAGGCTGACTTCTATGCACTGGGACATATCCCCAACATCATTGGTGCTATTGATGGTACACATATTGCCTTTGTCCCCCCGGAGAAATGAACAGGTGTACAGAAATCAAAAGAGCTATCACTCTATGAATGTGCAGATAGTGTGCCTGGCGGACCAGTACATCTCCCATGTGAATGCTAAGTATCCTGGGTCTGTGCATGATGCCTTTATCCTGAGAAATAGCAGCACCCCATATGTAATAGCTCAACTCCAGAGGCACAGGGTGTGGCTAATAGGTGAGCCCATGGTCGCCACCCAGTGTATGTTGGTATATGGGTGTGGGGTTGGCCCTAAGGGTGAGTGTCTGGCTAACAGGTATCCCTCGATATTTACAGGTGACTCTGGTTACCCCAACCTCTCATGGCTACTGATCCCAGTGAGGAATCCCAAGACAAGGGCAGAGGAACGTTACAATGAGGCACATGGGCGAACAAGGAGGATCATTGAGCGCACCTTTGGCATCCAGAAGGCCAGGTTCAGGTGCCTCTATCTGGCAGGTGGATCCCTGTGCTACTCACCCAAGAAGGTCTGACAGATCATCGTTCCATGTTGGATGTTGCACAACCTGGCCTTGAGATGCCAGGTGCCTTTTCTGCAGGAGGAGGAGGCTGGAGATGGTCGTGTGGCAGTGGTGGAGCCTGTGGACAGTGACGAAGAGGAGGCAGAGGAAGAGGATGTGGGCAACAGAACAACTATAATACAACAGTACTTCCAGTGACACACAGGTAAGCCACTGTAACCTCATCTTCCATTGCTGCTTTGTGAAGTGATTTTTCTCTGGCTGGCTGCTGTTCACACTACAAGGGCCACTTATTGTATCCTTTAACATGTCTATTTGCAGATATTTGTGCCCTCCTGTGGCTCCTGGTGTATTGACTGCAGCACATTACAGGTCGTAAGTATGTATAGATCACTGTACAGTCTATTTGCAATGTCTACTGATTGTTAAACAACTACATCCTTAAATCATATGACATACTCCATACTTGTTTTTTCCAAGCATGTTTATTTCAGTGCTGAGAAGTAAATGGAGATGTGCAATGGGCTTGGGTGATGGTGGAGGAAAGTCCAGGATAGGGTCCAGTCTATTTGTTTCACAGGTGCATTATCCAAGGGGGCATAGGAAGGGAAGCAACAGCAGTTCAAGGTGGAAAGGGTGACAGAGTGGGACACAAGGGAAACATTCAGGAGAGTCTAATTTCCTGGCGGAGGTCTTGGCAATGTTCTCTGGCTTCTGCCTGGATCGCAGGGCCCGTTTGCAGGGTGGTTCTCCTTCTGCAGGGGGTGGGGTGCTGGTGGCCTGTTGCTCCTGTGGCCGGGCCTCGTGTCCACTGGCGTCAGCGAAGGTGGAAGGCTGTTCATCAGTGTGGCTAGTGTCTGGGGCCCGTTGGTGTGCCACTGCCTCCCTCATGGTGTTGGCCATGTCTGCCAGCACCCCTGCAATGGTGGCCAGGGTGGTGTGGATGTCCTTCAGGTCCTCCCTGATCCCCAGGTACTGTCCCTCCTGCAGCTGCTGGGTCTCCTGCAACTTGGCTAGTATCTGGCCCATGGTCTCTTGTGAATGGTGGTATGCTCCCAGGATGTTGGTGAGTGCCTCGTGGAGAGTCGGTTCCCTGGGCCTGTCCTCCCACTGTTGCACAGCAGTCTTCCTAGCTTCCCTGTTGTCCTGTGCCTCTGTCCCCTGAACCGTGTGCCCACTGCCACTGACCCCAGGTCCCTGATCGTCCTGTGTTTGTGGGGTTGCCTGGGGTCCCTGTAGTGGTGGACACACTGCTGATTGACGTGTCCTGGGGACAGTGGTATGGGCCCGCGAGGTGGGTGCTGTGCTGGTGTTTCCTGAGTGGGGAGGCTCTGTGGTGGTATGGGAGTGTGCCTGGGTAACTGACTGTCCAGAGGTCCCTGATGGGCCAGGTTGGTCATCCTGATCCAGGCGTGCAGAGGTGCTGTCATCACTGTGGGCCTCTTCTGGGGGGGGGGGGACTTGATGTTGCTGGCACCTCCTTTCCGGTGACGTTGGCTGGGGGTCCTGTGGGGATGTAAATGCAGTGTTATTGTTACTGCGTGCAACATCTTGTGCATGGGCATGTTTCCCTCTATGGTTATTATTACCAAGGCAGCTTTGGCTTGTGTGAGTTGTAATTTGGTTGGCTAGGTGATTCTCTCTAATGTGCATGCTATGGTGATGGGTGTCCATGCAGGGCTGTGAGTGGTGTCCATGCCTTGGTGTTGCATGCAGTGCTGGGTATTGGGAGGGGTGGGTTGTGATGGTGGGGTGTGTGGGAGGTGGTGGAGCGATGGGAGTGAGGGTGAGGGTAGGGGTATGTGATGGCATGCAGGTAGGGGGGTGAAAGTAGTAAAGATTTGACTTACCAGAGTCCAGTCCTCCTGCTACTTCTGCCAGGCCCTCAGGATGCAGTATTGCCAAGACTTGCTCCTCACATGTTGTTAGTTGTGGGGGAGGATGTGGGGGGTCCACTGCCAGTCCTCTGTACAGCTATCTGGTGTCTTGCAACCACAGAATGTACCTTCCCCTGTAGGTCGTTTCACCTCTTCCTGATGTCATCCCTTGTTCTAGGGTGCTGTCCCACGGCGTTGTCCCTGTCCACGACTCTCCGCCATAGCTCCATCTTCCTAGTCATGGATGTCTGCTGCACCTGTGATCCGAATAGCTGTGGCTCTACCTGGATGATTTCCTCCACGATGACCCTTAGCTCCTCCTCTGAGAATCTGGGATGTCTTTGTGGTGCCATGGGTGTAGTGTGTGTGTGAGGGTGTGTGGGGTGATGTGTTGGGGTGTGTGCTGTGAGGTGCGTGGATGGTGTATGGGTGATGGTGTTCTGTGACTCTGGTTCTGTGGGTGCTCCTGGCGTGTCTCTTTCTCTGTTGTAAATTGTTTGTAGTGGTAAAGGGTTGTGGGTAATGTGGGTGTGTGTTTTATAGTGGTGTGGGTGTGAGGGTTTGGTGTGTGTATTGGTGTCAGGTGTGTTTTTTAAATTGACCAATGTAGTGTTGTTTTGTTAGTGTGTGTGTATTTTGAGCATGGTGGTATGTACCGCCAATGGTTTACTGCGGTTGAATGTCCGCCGCGGTGATTCGTGGGTTATAATGTTGTGGGCGTATTTCTGTTGGCGTAAAGGTGTGGGTTTTGGTACCGCCATTTTATCACTGACGTTTGGTGTGGCAGACTTGTGTGTGTGTCTGTATAGTGACGGATTTCTATGTGTGTGTCATAATACGGGTGGCGGTATATACCGCTGCAGTCGCGGTATGTTGGCGGCAGTCAGCATGGCGGTAAGCGGCACTTACCGCCAATGTCATAATGAGGGCCAATGTCTTTACCTATGTGTTTTGGTTTGGAGTGCATAGGGTGTATGTGGTGTTGATTGAAATTATGTGGGTTGTATTGGAATTCTTAATTGTGGAATTGTGTAGTGTGGGCTATATTTGTGTAGTGGAATTATGTGATGTGGTGAATTACAGAAGCGATCAAAGTAGTTGTTACTGAGTGTTAGAAATGGGGTTTTTGGTTGGCAGTCAGGTTACCCTCTGCCCAAGGATGTCGTGAGTCGTTTTCCGGTGCGCGGACAGTCTCTTTCTGTGGGTCGCGGAATTACCAGATGTCCCGGGGTCTGTGCGTGGATTCTCCTGCTTGTTTTTCCAGCTGTGCGCCATTCCGCCGGGCTCTGCGTCGAAGTTTCGCTCTCACGGCGTCGATTTCCCCTCTGGAAGTCGGGCGTCGTTGTCCTTGCAAGGCGTGCGTCGAAGTTCCGGTCGCCCCGAAGGCGTTGCGTCGGTGTGCAGCGTTTTTCTCACCGCGGAGCAAGCTGTGCGTCAAAATATTCGGCGCACGAAGAGTCCAAATGAAAAAGAGAAGTCTTTTTGGTCCTGAGACTTCAGGGAACAGAAGGCAAGCTCTATCCAAGCCCTTGGAGAGCACTTTTACAGCCAGACAAGAGTTCAGCAAGGCAGCAGGCCAACAGCAAGGCAGCAGTCCTTTGTAGAAAAGCAGACAGGTGAGTCCTTTGAGCAGCCAGGCAGTTCTTCTTGGCAGGATGTAGTTTCTGGTTCAGGTTTCTTCTCCAGCAAGTGTCTGATGAGGTAGGGCAGAGGCCCTGTTTTATACTAAATTGTGCCTTTGAAGTGGGGGTGACTTCAAAGAGTGTCTAAGAAATGCACCAGGTCCCCTTTCAGTTCAATCCTGTCTGCCAGGGTCCCAGTAGGGGGTGTGGCAGTCCTTTGTGGGAGGGCAGGCTCTCCACCCTCCCAGCCCAGGAAGACCCATTCAAAATGCAGATGTATGCAAGTGAGGCTGAGTACCCTGTGTTTGGCGTGTGTCTGAGTGAATGCACAAGGAGCTGTCAACTAAACCTAGCCAGACGTGGATTGAAGGGCACAGAAAGTTTTAAGTGCAAAGAAATGCTCACTTTCTAAAAGTGGCATTTCTAGAATAGTAATAATAAATCTGACTTCACCAGTCAGCAGGATTTTGTATTACCATTCTGGCCATACTAAATATGACCTTCAGATCAGCAGCTGCCACTTCAACAATGTATGAGGGCAGCCCCAATGTTAGCCTATGAAGGGAGCAGGCCTCACAATAGTGTAAAAACGAATTTAGGAGTTTTACACTACCAGGACATATAACTACACAGGTACATGTCCTGCCTTTTACCAACACAGCACCCTGCTCTAGGGGTTACCTAGGACACACATTAGGGGTGACTTATAAGTAGAAAAAGGGGAGTTCTAGGCTTGACAAGTACTTTTAAATGCCAAGTCGAAGTGGCAGTGGAACTGCACACACAGGCCTTGCAATGGCAGGCCTGAGACAAGGTTAAGGGGCTACTGAAGTGGGTGGCACAACCAGTGCTGCAGGCCCACTAGTAGCATTTAATCTACAGGCCATAGGAACATATAGTGCACTCTACTAGGGACTTACAAGTAAATTAAAATAGCCAATCATGGATAAACCAATCAATAGTACAATTTACACAGAGAGCATATGCACTTTAGAACTGGTTAGCAGTGGTAAAGTGCCCAGAGGTCAAAAGCCAACAACAACAGGTCAGAAAAAATAGGAGGAAGGAGGCAAAAGGTTTGGGGATGACCCTGTCAAAAAGCCAGGTCCAACACTGAGTATACCTGATGCAAGAATGAGGGCAATGTAACTGAAAGCAAAACAGGCCTCTGTCAAGCACTAGAATCCCCAGATGTGAATGGGGGCAGCACAGCTAGTCTGGCCTGTTTCACACTGCCTACTTGTGAAGTTGCTGGCTGGACACTTCAGCAGCAAGCACTTCAACCTTCAAGTCGTAGCCCTCTTGCACAGTTGCAGCCTGGAGAGACAACACGCAGCGGTCGCAGTGTGTAACTATCAACAGTGCAGCAGGTGTTGTGACACGAGTGCCCATGGCTGTGAGGGGTCCACATCACCTCAATCAAATTAGTAACTTTCATAACTTACTGTTGATCAAGTCATGGGGCCCAATTTTCTTGCTTGCATTTGGGCCTATGGTATCTTTGGAAGGCCACTGTCTCTTGATATGGTTAAATATCCTGAAATAGGTATAAGCTTGTGGCCTGGCCTGGTTATTTTACAAAGAAATCGGCTGTAGGATTTCCCGTGGCATAAGGGAGGTTGAAGGGCAGGGATTAGCCTTAAATGTTTATTTGAACAACAGTCCAAACCTAACATTTTGTTAGGAGTTAGAGCGATTAACTGCTCTACGTCACTGTTCAAGAGGTGGCTATGCAGTCTTAGACCAAGACGTTCTAAAGCTTCCTCATATGAAATTTGTAGTCCAAGGAGATAGATAATTTTTCATCATTGGATCCAAAGCCTTTGAAGTTACAGCAAACACCATTTTTGAAGTCCTTTCCCACCCGTATAGTGATGTGTCTATTTTGTGAAATCTTCTTAAGATACTAATAAACATTAGCCACTGAGTCCATAGTTTTTGTTTCTAGACCTGCTGCTCAATATTCTATTTTTCTTGCTTGTCACTTAAGTTCCTGCTGTTGCAGTGTGTTGGAAAAACTGGTCTGCATGATCATACATCACAAGTGAATCTTTTAAGTGATTTTATCATTTTCTTTTGATTATTTGTATGACATTTTGATGATTTTTTGCATGTGATTTCATAGTGATAGTAATAAACTGTTCATGCTGAAGTTTGATGTTCCTCTATGTGGGCTTAAAAGCTACTTACTCTGTACTGTGCATATAAGAAACCAAAAGACCCCAGGCATAGCGCACCGTAGTAAGGAATGTTCTGCGTGTGACATTCCTCACCAGAATACTTGATAAGTAATCAGAATGTTATGTTTTGCATAGAGGGCAATTGGATGGGAATCCTTGTCCTAAAGGCTGTGTTCTGGGGATTCTTCAAGTTAACTCATTAAGAAATACATCGCTATTTCAGATTATTTACCAGAGAAAAATATTTTAACTGTGGTGACGGTTATAGCTCTCACCAGAGTTCACTCTTGTGCAGTTCCTATTCATTCCGGCTAGAGAACCAAACACAGCAGCAAAATCCAGTACAACTAATGTATTCAGGTGAAGTATATCACTAACATCATCGCCGCGTCCTAGACTGATTATTCAACATGTACACCTGCACAGTCGCAGTGTAAATTTATTTTAAACTCTGTGCCCTTGTAAAACATGGTAAGGAATTTTTCTGTGGTTACCAGAATAGTTCAATAATACAGATATATATTTAAGCATCATTCAAAACTCTCAGTGTGAAGGATCCAATGCATTTCTTTGGGATACTCTCCTCTGGATTCCAAGCGCGTGCCCTGATAACCTGTTTACACGCAAACTTACACCCGCGAGTGACAGCTCTTGTGAATGGCAGAAGGATGAGATTGGGAGATTGGCCGAAGTTGATATGCTCAGGGATCATACTGGGGCTGGGAAGGCATGAATGCTGGGTGGGAGAGAGTTTGTGGAGGGGGTGGAAGAAACGGAGCAGGAGGTGCAGTAAGGATGAGCGTGGCCTAGGAACATGACCTGAAATCTCTAAGATAGCTATTTTGAAAACAAGAAATTGGGTGCCGCGCTAAAACATGAAGGGCGGCACCGGTGTATCTAAAAACGTAGGCACACGCCTGCCATAGAGAAGCCTGAAGAGCAGTGGCTGTGAAACCAGCGCTGTGCTAATAAGCAGCAAAAAAATAACAAATCTGACCTGTTTACAGCAGAGCTCAGAAAGACAGCACTCCTCTTCATTTCTTAAGATGAAAGATCTAAGAGTCCCTGAACACAGCTTAAAATGGTGAGCAGTTTTTTTAGAAAGTATTTGGTCCGATCCCCTCTGAGGAAACCAAAAAAGAAAGAGGTGGGACAAAGAGTAAGATTACCTAGTACACCGGGCGAACACAAATCACAATGAGTGGGTGGAGCTGAACCTCACAAACAGGTCGCTAAGCGACTATGCAAGTGCTGTCTAGACTCGGCCTAAAAATGACTCAGTAGCTCAGCAAGAAATTGTGTTTGACACTCTTTTTAAGCCCACAAAAAAACACCTGCTCACCACAAAAACTATAAAGACAATACTGCTCATCTAAGACCCCAAATTGATGCTAATAGAAACTTACTATTTTAGAATAGATTGTTAAAAAGATCTAAATCTGGGCAGTTCTAAGAAAAAATAGCCAACCAAACATGGGCACACATTTACAAAGATTTTGCATCTGATTTACTTTGCTTTATTAACACAGACCCAATGCTAAATTGAGGTTGGAATTTACAAGCCAAGGCAAAAGGGTTATTTGCATTGGTTTGTAAACAGAATGCAGCACAATGCGCTGCTTTGCGTTACTTTGCATCAAAGGAGCACTCCATAGGTAGTGCATCCACCCATATATTTTTTATGCAAATCCATATCTACAAAGAATTGTAAACATGGGTTTGTGCCAAAATCTTGTGCCTCCATGAAGTTAGCATAGGGAGCAACATAGCATTACTTTTCGTTTTTTTACTCTCTGCATGTGTTACAAAGAGGAAACTGCCCTTTTGTGCAGGAAGGGACACCATTCTGCACAAATACTATGCTGACCACAACACGGGTGCCCTTGCCAGACCCTGTGGCTCACCCCCCCATACAGCCAAACCCATGCTGCACATAGCCTTCAGACGTGTGCAGTGTTTGATTGGCAGCACGGCCTGCAACCAACCCCTCTGCAGGCAGCCAGCCACACGCTGCACACATCCCCCCTACCCAAGCCATATTTCCTGGTCCTATTACTTAAATTTAGATGAGGGATGCATGACCCCCCTCCCAGGGCCTTAATAGGTCCCAATGAGCCCATCTCGGGCCGAATTAAAAAAAAAAAGGTATGAGGCTGCACAGCCTCCCTCCCTGAGCCTTAATAGGCCCTGGGGACCGCATCCCCAGGGCTAAATGAATTCCTTAGTAAAGGAGAGGGGGCCCTCTCAAAGCCTTAAGACCCGGGGACTCCACCCCCTGGAGAGGGGTTCCCCAGACCTTTTAAAGCTCAGGGAGGGAAGTGTGTTGGCCCCAGGGTCGGAGGAGTGTCGACCCCCTGCCAGCAGCGGCAGCTGCAAAACCTTTTCAAGAAAAAGATAATAAACTGTGCTTATTTTCTATATCTTGAAAAAGGGCGGGCCACAGGGGTGATGAGCACTTGAGGGAAGTGCACAGAGCTCTCCTCTCAGAGCGCATGTGTTAGGCTGGCTGTCTCAGGTGGCCAAACACACATGCACACAGGGCTCTCGTCAGCCCAGCAACTCAGTTGCTGGGCTGGCGAGAGCCTGCACAGGCTCCCAGCCTGCCTGAGAGCGCCCTGACTGGGCGCTCCCAGACAATCCTAATGCTGATCTAAGCAGTGTCAGGATTAGCGCTGGGCAGGCTGGGAGCCTGTGCCGGCAGCAGAAGGAAGCAGAGACAGAAGAGCGGTGGAAGACTGAGCACAGCGTTCAGGTACATTTTTCTTATTTTTAAAATCGTATTCATATTTTTTCCCCTACCACCACCCCCCCTGCTCCTCTCTGTGTGCGCCATCTGGACCCCTTTAGCACCCGCGTCCTGAGACTGTGTGGCCCTCCTCCCCTTCATTAAATATTAGCCCTAGGGAATGGGTCCTCAGGGCCTCAAGAGGCTTGAGGAGGGGGGTCCATGTTCCCATTCCCCCTAAATTACATATGCGGTGCCAGTCCAGGCCCTGGTTCACTGCAAGGGGGTGGGTTAACCACTGAGGCATCTGCAATTTTTTTTAAACAATACTGCAGATGGCGGATCTGCCATGAATGCACAGCAAAATTATTAATATAAACATTTATGGCCCCAGGTGGGGTCCATCTCAGACCCCACCACCAGGCCTATGGAGTTAGGATAGCCCTACCCTGCCTGCTTATGCCTTTTTATGTGTTTCTTAAGGACTTGGTACTGAATCCAAATTCCTACGATAGCTTCTGCCAATCGTTGTTGATGTGGGGGCAGCCAATCAGATCTCAGAATGGGCTATAGCTGTGACTAAACCTCATATGGAAAAATTAATGAGGAAAATGCATTTTGGGACCTCCCCCTTTTCTCTGCCCCCACTTGATGGATCCCCCAAACCTTTCCATGTACAAATTTGTCAATAAGTAGCACTTTCTTGGAAGGTTTCATGGAGGTTTGTCAAACAGCACTAAAGATATTAGCAGCGCAAAAAAAAGTATTTCCCATGGCGAGACGGTACTAACTATACCTGCCTAGTGTCGACTGCCACTGGGTAAAAGATAGATAGATACATAGATAGATAGATAGATAGATAGATAGATAGATAGATAGATAGATAGATATATAGATAGATAGTACAGGAAGTCAGTGACATGGTTAATGTACTGGCAGTGAAGATATGGAGTGCGGGAAAGGTGAAAAAGAAGTCTCCACAAGAAATGAGGTGTAAGCACATCTGTATACATCTGATAGCTATACCGCTTAGGGGTACACCTGGTGGACATCTCATCTACCGCATAGAATAGTGTTTCTTGGACAGCAGGCCCCCGCACCAGTTACATGCCCTGCATATTCCTGAGAAGACAGTCATCAGGCCAGGAGCCTGTAATTCTGCCAGCCCATCAGACTGCATGCATGTCAGTCTGACACAAAGGTTCTCAATGAAACAAAAAAAATACAACACCTGTATTCCAGACCACATCTACACACGGAGGTACAATTTGAAAATGTAAGTAGTTCTGATTTCTTAGTTCTCAGACCCAATGTGTCCCGAAGCTCAACGCTAGCAAACATCCTTGGTATGAAAATATGTCTGAACTTGGATAATCCAAACAGCCCATCCCTGCCACTGAGCCAAGTAAGTTTGGATGTCACATGTGTCCTATCCACAGATAACAAAATATGTTTAGCAAATCTTTTCCCAGGTACATGCCACACATCAGTATGTCTTCTGTGTGACCGTTGCAGGTGGTGAGTCCATAATCTACTAGATGACATCCAGAATATTTTTTTTATTTAATAAAGTATATTATTGTGCGGTGAAGCTGGCTTGTACAAACATTATAATTTCAAATATGTCAAACATGACTTCTTTTGGATCGACCATGTCTTATACAGGGATACCGGATTTTATCATGTGCTTTCACTTTTCATTTTTCTTTGTGAAAATAATACGTCCACCAAGTAATTTTGTGAGCACATTTTTCTTACAAATCATTTATCACTCTTCTTAGATAAACCGTTAATCTTACTATCCGAAGTGTCCAGCATAAAATGTCAGCATGTTCTTTTTGTTTGTGATTGTGTATGAACTCTGCTTGAGAGTATGAATAGATGAAATGTTAGAGATTGGAATAAACATATTTAAAGAAAGGAAGCAGAAAGTCTGCTAAATGTCAATGTGGTGGAGAGTACAATAGAGGAGACAATGTGGTCTAGACTCAAAAGGTCAGGTGTGGCTTTGCTCCAATGAATCTAGGATGGGGAAAACAGCATTGCCTGGATCAAATACATGTAGGATACAGAAGCCATTGTGGCCTAGATCCAATAAATGTAGGATAGAGGAGACAGTGTCGCCTAGATCCAATAAATGTAGAATCGAGGACACAGTGTGGCCTAGATACAATAGAAATAGGACAGAGGAGACAGTGTGGTGTAGATCCAATAAATGTAGGATTGAATAGAAAGTGTGGCTTAGATCCCGTAAACACAATAACAGTATTTCTTTAATGGGAAATAACAGTCAGCTGAATGAATTCCAGGAGATAAAGCAAACTTTTGGCAAATAACTTTAATCCAAGGAGCAACAAATGCTAGAAAATGTATTCCATTCTAATAATAGAGTGTTTGAAATTATTTCACATCATGCAAAGCACAATTAAGGACACATATTTACTGTTTGTAAAGCTCACTAATAAATTACACACTCAAGAATCTTCCCTTTACCTAAATGCAGTATCCTTATCTGCGTTTGTGGGTCAAAGGGCAGAGCATGATGCTGAGTGGGAGATCAATGATAGGTCAAATCACAGCTGTGTAACCCGAAGCCTGTGAACATGAGGATAGACTTGTAATGTAGGATAGTAATAAGTAAATTATATTAAGAATGTGATTGCACTAGATGGGGCAATTACTTGCATTTGCGTGTTAGGGAGGGAGGACGAAGCACTGCTGCTTTTGTTCTTTTGTTACCCGGATCCAATATTGCAGCACAGCTGCGAAACCGGCCTCCACTGCTGAAAAACGCCCTTCCAGCCCACCGGGAAAACGCCCGATGCCCACTGCGGCCAGCCCGGCCCTGATTTGCGAGAAGTTTGGCTGGTGTCAAAGTAGGGTATTAAGTTCTGTTCCATTTAATATTACTTTTTGCAAAAAGTGATAGTGGGTGAAGGCCACAAATACCTACCTGAGACTTAAGCACGATGACGTGCAAAGTGTTCGGATTTCTTTAATAGTGAAATTGTAGTCCTACTTCAGGCAGCTTCATCCATACTTTGAGACCCCGCCGTTTAATAATCGGCGACGTAAGTAATACGGGAAGGGCTGCAACGTCACCATTCAAACATGACGATGGCGATTCATAACTTTAGATGTATTACAATTCCTTAACGTACAGATGGGGATCCTGCCAAAACAAATTCAATTTACGACGCCTTTGTCCCGTCACAGGCACGCTTCCCAATACTTTAAACAATGATAAAGTGGGAAGTAAACGCCCAATTGGGCTAACATGCCATGTGGCTCTGAAATGTTGCTGGCAGACAAATTCCTAACTGCGCTTATCCTTTGTGTACATTGCCAGATGTTTGAAGGCCCACAGTATAAAGAATAAATGACTGTAACTCAACTCTGCACGTCTTTGGAGGAAAGCAGCCGTTCTTCTTTGCATATGGTTGAATTTTTGTGGGACTGAAGCCAGGAACACGTTTGTTACAGAAAGGGGATGCATGTCCAGATTGTACATGCTCGGTGACATAGTTACGGCGTCTCGGCCTTTGTGTCTTTACAATCAATACACACTTTTCTAAGTAGACTTAAAAACATTAAAGCATTTTGTTTTTATCCACAAAATGTTATGCCAGAAAAAGGAGGCTGGTGTCAGTTCCAAAGGGAAGCACTTCCTCGAATGACCACAGACTTGCCAAAACATTTTCCTTAGAGAGGGCTACGTGCTCGGGTTGATCTTTGAAATGCCCCGGAAATACTTTGTTGCGGCGGAATGGATGTGTCTCCATCCTCTTTCCTTTTAAAGCCGACAGTCCCCAATCTCCAATTAATTATATTAGCTTTCAAGTGGTTTCATATGTTTCCATTTCTGCTAATGCGGCAGATTGTTGCAGGAGGGCTTTCCTATCGCTCACATGGAAGAAACAGAGACAGGCGGCTTTAACCTGAGTGTTAAAAGCTTGGAGTGTATTTAGTAAAGTGGAGCTCGCCAATAACTCAAAAACGAAACCGAAGAACATTTAAGATAAAATTGGAACCAAATGTGCCATACACCATCATGACACACAAGAAACTAATTTGTGTCTGTGCTTTTTTATACCAGTTATAAAACAGTTGGGTTCTACTGCATGCTGCTAAAAAGAAAAACATGTATCGTTCGCACTCCAGGACTAATAGACGGAGAACGGTTTAAACTAAACGTGGTAATCCCATTAATCAAGGACATTTTTCTTTGTCACAGATATTACCTTGTGGGGAGTTAGAGTCTCCAGACAGGAACTCTGTTGTCACAATTTCCCCTCTAAATACAATTGCTCCACTCTAACAATGCCTCGTATACAATCAATCAATGTTCTTGTAAAGCGTGGCTAATCACCTGTCAGGGTCTCAAGGAGCTGGGGGTAGTGTGAGTTCATCATATGCAACCCTGGATGTCACACACCTACCTGACTCAATCCCACCAAAACAGAACCTGTAATTGGCAGAGAACAAGCAACTACTAGTCTAAACCCACTTCAATGACATAAACCTAGATGGATTCAAAACTCAACTTTCACCCAATGGCAAGTTGTAAGAAACCACCCTCATCCTCAAGAAACACATCACCAAGAAAACGGAGATGGCTGGATAGCAGTTCTCTCATCCAAAGAAAAGTGAAATCCTTCCTCTCAGAAAGCAAGTGCCAGATCTTTGAAAAGGTGTTGTGGAAAAGCCCTGCTCCAGGGCCTGACAGATGTCTCACTGGCACCATATAATGGTTTCCTACACATCACAGAACATCTGATCAAGGGCCTGAATTCATATGACCACTTCATCTCTCACCCTGATGGAACTTCACTCGCTCCCCTTATCAGCCTGCACCAAATTTAGTGCTAGCTGTATCATCATCCACTTTAAACCCCTCACGCACACATACTAAGCACAACACAATTGTAGCCCAAATACCTAAACCACTGGGCACACTTCCAACAACCCTCTGCTCGGCAGGACGCTCACTTGCTTTTGTTCATAGCAAGAGAGGAGAAGGTTGCACCTTTTCTTTCATCTCCCCCAAAGCCTGGAGTTACCTCCCACAGTTCATCAGAGGCTCTCCATCACTTCTTGAGTTCCACAAGAAGCTGAAGACATTTCTTTTTGAATAACTTTCAGGGAGTCTATCACCTACCACTTTGCTGGGCACTTGGATACCTCACAGGTGGTTAGTGTGCTGTACAAATCTAAATAACATAACATAACCATCAAGATCTGGCAGCACACTATTTCAGTTAGCTCTCAGCATGCCTCACTGACTGAGGATACCATCAGACTGAAGATGAAGAAGTGCTAAAAAAACGTGGCTACAAGCCTTACTATTTACACATCTAGGAGCTTGAGTGAGATTCTTATATCCTTCAGGACCAAGACAGCCCTACTTCAGATTATAAAAAAGCTGATGACACACCTCTTTACAGAACACTGTATCACAAAACAGTAAGAGTCCAGTCCTGCTGTCAAAAACCAGCTTCCCCTCTACTCACACATTGGCTGTATCTTTTCCTTTGCCCTTGTACAATGCTTCTCTGACTTTCATCCCGGCTTGTACTTTGCAAATGAAGTAATGAAAAAGAGACAGTGCCTTGAGGATGAAAGAAGGACTCAAGCAGCTAGGAACCTCAGACCTACACAGAGGATAGGCTGCAGCAAACCCATTCAAGAGCTTCAGATCATAAGGTGCTATGGCGTGAGATGCCTAGTGATCTCTAAATACATTGACAGAGGGTCATTGAAGGTGAAATGTATCAACAGCAACACCCAAACTGAAACTTTCCAGCAGAAACAACATGACAGATTTAGGATCCAAAACCCAAGAGTCAACCACCATTTCTGAAAAGACTCTCAGTCACATTAATAGGTTGGATTACTACATAGAAGCATACACTGTAATGGACAAGTCCAGGAACAACACCTTCTTCTATATTCCTACCCCTATGATCGATACACCAATAACTACAGTTGGTGTAGAGTTTCTGGAGGCAGTCTATGACCCTTCACAGCAGGAAGGAAAACAGGTGCACATCCCCTCTTCCTATATCAGACAGGAGAAAAGGAGTGGCTCCATGCTAAAACCATCATAATCATGAATTGTATTCCGCTCCTGATGCTAGCCAGAACATTCACAATAATAGGGAAAAGGGGGTGAGCACACTACAGCCCTCTGGCTAGATACAGGGCAGAGCATCAATGCTCCAGGAACTCTTCCTGGGAGCTCTAGAACAGAACCAAAAAGTGAGAATATTCCACTGTTCAGCGAACAGATCCAGAGGGGAAACCCCACACATCATGCACAGTGTTTGGAGCATTTTCAGAACTAGAAGGCAGTCCTGGGATGTGGAAATATCATGCTGTATTTGTTCATTACCATATTGCCCACACTTCAAATGTGCACTGCGCTGAGTAACAGTAAATGGTCCTCAACCCACTGCAGAAAGGAATTTGCATGATCTGACAGGATCCTTGAGGGAGTTTCGCCACATCTCCACCAAGTGATGCGGGCCTTCACTGATATGTTGTCTGTCTGGAACAGAAGAGTAAAACAGATAATCTGGAGAGGAAACCCTAATAATGCCAATGTGCTCACCCATAACCCTTTTAAGTTTGAAAAGTCTCCCTGGTCTCGGTTAGACCTCTGAACCTGCAGGCTAACAGAGCCCACTGTGTATGTGGTCAGAATCACAGGAATATGAGGAAACAGGGGAGTACCTTTCAAGGTTCACAGGAGGTCCAACCACCACTGAGGCTCCTGTTTGGTGGTCCATAACATTTAAATTTAAATACACTTTGAGAAATCCAGACACGGTGGCTTCCATGATGATGGCTGATGCAATTTGTTGTAATTAAGTGCAAGCAAACTGTAACTCTTTGGATTTTTTTTGTGACCAGAGATTGTGGAATGTATAGCTTGTACTCCATTATGCGTTCTTGTACTCTCAGTTGCTTTGAGAGCTGCTATAGTGTGGGATGTTCCAATAAAGCTCATCTTATTCATAAACTTGTCTGGATTTGGAATATTTATATGAGCGCACAACATATGTTGAACAAACAGCAACAGATGGAACTAGGCGCACAGAACACTGCTAGGGAAGCTGATATATTTGCACCACTGGCCCAAAAAGGACCTGCTCCTTTTGCACCAGCCCATTTATGCTGTCCCACTAGGCCCCAATCTTGAGTCAGCATCTTGAGATGGGAATAGGGATGAACTTTAATGTATGAGGCAGGGAGTCAATGTCATTAGCATACCTTCAGCTAACACTGTCTAGAATCCAATTTGTCCTGAAAATCCCATCATCCTGAGCTGTCAGGATGACTGTTGCTTCTGGCTTGTGGAGGTGGAATGCAAGCCAATTTCTTCCAAAATACCAGAATTGTACTCTTTTCATCTCGGAAGGCATGCATGCCTTCAAGTTTCAAGTTTGAAGGTTTAGCTTTTTTCTCAAGGGAACTAACCAATTATTCAAACTGAGGAGCTGTTCATTCGGAGCAGAACTGGTATCCTGTAGAGTCCCTGAAGGCTCCACTCGCTCACCAGTTTTGTTCAACATGTATGCTGAACTACTCAGTCTGCGCCTGAAAGACTCTCGGAACAGCCAACATATGGACGATCTTAAGAGAGTGTAGAAGCTCTACCTCTGTATCGTGTGATGCAACCTTGGACTGTACAAACCTGAGAAAAGAGATATTATTCATATAACACAATGTCTGAAGAATCAATGCCTTAGTCTACGCACGCATAGATGGCACTAGCCCTAAAGTTTGCCACATTGCTTGAAAAGAGGGTGGGCTGTGAACTCTTCATGCTCTCTTTTTACTAACTAAAAGATTGATCTTTATGTTGCCATAGATACTTCTAGTCTCATGACCGCCAACATATCAGAGCTGAGTGCTTTCTGTGCCTAAACTCCCATGCTAGTGAGTGCAGTAGTAGCCATACCATGTGCTTTAAAACAGCTGAATAGCTGACTAGCACACATGGCAAGCCCTGAAACAGATACTCCTAAAGAACTCCTAACAATACCGTCAGTGCCTTCACCAGCACACCACCAGAAATGCCACTGCAGACTTAACACATCCTCACTGTTTGCAGTTCTATGGAGTTTGTCCGCCTGATGCCATTTGGCAATCTAGCACCCAGTGGTTATAAGAACAATGAAACAGTGTGGCCTTCTGCTGTCGCAGCAGCACCAATTCCACAAAAACATGTTAACATACCTTCTGTGTATCACAACCTAGCACCAGAGGTTCTGCTTTGTGAGGAATCCATACTGGGGCATCGTACCTCATTTGCTTGTGCAAAGGGACCCTGTGACAGCAGAGCTTGAATTTACCACCTGCTGACTCGGAAACAGAGATTAAACCTCACAGCGCAAGAACCCACCTTGCGTTTGTTAGTAAGCCTGATCGTTATTTCTCAAGTTCTGCATAATCCTGAGGAGCATAAGTCAAATGTAGACACAACCAAGATAGAGGCGGTTCTGTGAGGCTGAACATAGACATCTAGTTGGGTTGCATTTTAAGCAACAGTTTAAAAACTAGTCTGGAGCACCATTGCTCAGGTCTTATGCGCAAAGTAAAGGGACGGAATTTATCGGTGCCTAGTCAGAAATCAGTGGAGAGACATCAGTTAAGGATACATGTTTAGTTTATTTTTCATCCAATTATAAGCTGCTCAACATATTTTTGTACTCTTTTAGAGTCATCACTCAGTGTGGTAATTGATTCATAATTAAGCCATAGCACGACCAGTATCATGATGAATAGACAGTAGCTTAAGAATACGATAAAGGTGATGACATTGGTGGACTATTTCCCTCACATTTGTCACCTGCACATGAACAGAGACAGGAAATGCATGTGGACGTGCCAATACCTTATTCCTACTTACATCATCCCTTGCACTGCCCACTCTTTTTAAAAAAAAATAATTCAGAGGTTTTTGAAGGCCTACAGGTTTAAGGAGGAGCTACTGCCAGAAGAGGAAGAGAGTATGAATAGAGATGGAAATGAAAGTGCAGGAAAGATGAGGAAGGAAAAAAGAGAAACACGAAAAAGAGAGTTAGGAGGATGGAACGATTGCTAGAAGAAAAAGAGGACTATTGAGTTCAAAGTGAAATAATGTCAGAGAAGAAAAGAAGATATAGGAGGATGCCATTGGAAGCAAGGAGGGGGAAAAAGGAGCAAGGTAAACATTTGCTTAAAAGCAACATTATAATTGGCACACTAGTTTCCTGTTTGCAGTGGGCCAATGGCATAATGGACTAAACTTTCCAATATTCCTGCAGAGCAGGTTTTATACAAACGGGGACATTTCAAGAAAGAGCACTGGATGTCCAGGGTGATTTGTTTACACTCTTAGGTAGTGTGAGGAGCACTGGGTGTAAATAGGTGGAGCTAGCACTAGTGGGCACTCTGAGTAGCTAACACTGGTGGGCAGCACATGGGACAGGCAGTATTGGCCAGGGTGTAAAGCTGGCACTGGTGGCCGGTCAAAGGAGTTGGTATTGAAGGTCAGTGTCAGTAGCTGCTCTGGTGGGCATGTAGGAAGCAGGCACCTTCGGGCAGTAAGTATGCAATGGTAGTTTTTGAGGGAGGTGTGGGATGCTGGCACTGGTGAGCAGAGTTTGGAAAAGACATTGTGGATTAGGAGGAGTAGATACTCAGAAACAGTGTATTTAGATTTTACTGGTGGATGGTTTAAGCATCTGATACAAAAGGACGGTGTGAGATAATGATTTTACTGCACATCGATGTACTGCTAGAGAATGACTATAAATGGCACCAATGGCATGGCAAGGAGGTGACAAAAGTGAGCAGTGTGGGTACCTGGAGCTGTAGGCAGTGTAGCAAACTGCCACAGGTATGTAGTGTGAGAAATTAACACTGGAAGGCAGTACAAAAAGCTCACATTGGTGGTTACTCTGAGAAGCTGATGACATTGTTAGAAGGATGCACTGGTGAGCAGTGTGAGGAGTGGGCATTGCTATGCAGTGTGAGTAGGAAGGGAAGTTGGAACAATGGAGCGACTGAGCTTTGTGGGGAACTGGCCTTGTCAAGAAGCATGATGAGCTAGCATTGATGGGATGTGCAAGAAGCAAGCACCATTCTTACTGAAATGAATGTAGAGCATAAGACGCACATACTTATAGGCAGTGTGAAAAGTGTACAATGGTAACAATGTGAGCAGCTTAAGTTGGTGTACAGCAAGTATTCATGCAGGAAGGAGAACAAAAGTTTTAAATCGGATGTACTTTCTCAAAGGCCTTCATTTTGCTGTACTGGTCAGATCACACTCTTTTTAAAATCATTTTATTATTTTAGAGATAAACAAAAAACGATGCAAACTCACACTCAATGTGCGACAAACAACAAAGCAGAGGGAATGTACCAATATCAGCACGGTAGTCAGTTCCATACCTAGGTCCATTAACATGTCAAAGTATTCAAATCTCATTAGGTTGGGTGCAATGTCGTGGAGCTGCGGGGGTGAGTCTGGGAGGCATGGGATTCCTCTCTATTAATCATTAAACCCAGGTCATAATACTTCATTCAGGAACTCCAGATTTTATAGAATTTTCTTGAGCACCCTCTAGATTTGTAGGTGACCGTCTCAGCCGCCATGTACAGATCCATCCCTACCTTTCATTCTCGCAGGGATGGGAATTCAGCCCCCCCGTGTTTAGCTAAATCTCTTTTTGCTACTACAAGTCCCAAATTGCAGAATATGAGTTTAGTACGTGGCACATCAACATCTGTGGGAATATCCAGTAAGACGTATTTTGGTTCCCCAGGGAAGACTGCCCTTGTTACTTTCCGCAGTTCTGACAGTATCATGCACCAGTATTGCTGTATAAGATGGCAGTCCCAGAGTGTTTGCAAAAAGGCCCCCCTGAATTCTCTACATATTAAGTATCCTGGTGAATCTGTCCTCCCAAACTTATGTAGTCTAGCTCGGTCAAAATAAACTTAATGCAATATTTGGAATTGTATTAATCTCAGGTGTGACTTAATAACCACCTAGCTCGGATGCATCACACTCTTGAGACAGATCAAGGGGACAGTTTGCAGATTGCCCCTTACTCATATAGATCATCATTTTGGTGACATAGTCAAAGGTTAGTAGTTTTATATGAAGATACTTTTCAATGTTTGCATTTTCTACATTTGCTACTTGGCTTGCTATTTTTATTAAGTCCGGTTAAGAGATTATATTGTGTTATCTGTAAATAATTATAATACGTAGTCCAAGATAAGGAATATTATGGGTCAAAGTAGTGAGCGTGTGTAAGATGCACAGTTACAACTGTAGCAAAATGCAGGGTACAGATGTTTAATACAGTGCAAACACATAAAAAAGATCAATAATGGTATGGTATCTCAATTTACCCAATAACATGTTAAAGCATTGGCGTCAGGCAATTAATGGATCCCGCTTCCACTTCCTTGACACTCCAAGGGCAGCCTGGGAATGGACAACAGAACAATGAACCCTTCAGAGATTTGTGACTCCAGATGGCGCTACCCAATTGGGCTCTGAAGCCCCTCGCTCAGCTGTCACCCCTTCCCAGACGCACAACCATCCTAAATCCAAAATTTGGGGGGTGGTGCAGACCCGGGTGGAAGATGAAAGACCCCTTGTCTCCCGGATGCCTGTGGAGTCCACTGAAGCAGTTCCTCTAATGAGGGTGATCTCCTAGGGGATCCCTAGTGTAATCTCTCAGTGCCTCCTTTCATCAATATGTACTGACCCTGAAGCCAGGCTGAATCTGTGTGTGATGTGTTTTGACTTCTGGTTATAGATCGTACATCGGCAGAGGCCCACCTCGAATACCCCAATATGTATATATATTTTTTTGGGAGGATGTTGGGCGACAGATGCTTCAAAGGTAAAAGTGTGCGGAGAGGAGCTGTTAATATTTTGAGGGATACTAAATAAAGTTACGTTTTCACTGTTATGTTTTTCTTTGTCATGATTACTCCAATATATGCCTTGCATCATTTCTGGCACCGTTTGCGGTGGACCCATTGGCCGACCTTCAATCCCCCAGGCCAGTCCTATCATGGAGTATAGTCTTGTTTCCTGTAACGTCAGTGGCATAGTATACCATATTAAATACTCTGCTGTCCTCAAGTTTCATCATTTTCACCAGTCGGGTGCTGTTCTACTGCAAGAGACACATCTCTTAGGTACCCTCTGCCCCTTTCTGTAAAGTGTCCAGAGGGGTGACAATTCTCCTTCACAAAAACCTTCCATTATTGGTTACTCAGATTCTCCATGACCCATTGATACATGGGGGTGGTTGGGACTCTGGAAAGGAAACCACATAATATGCTAAGCATATACATACCTCCCCAACTGGACGGACTGACCCTCTGAGACCCCTACAGAGGCAGTCACCACTCTAGCATACGGGGTGTTGCTCCTTTGGGGGGAATTTTAATGCTTTCCCAAATCCTGACATGGATGTTTCCAGCCCTCCTTTGAAAAACCGTCGATCCCTCTCCAAGAATCTTAACTCCTGGGAGGACTCCCTCGGACTCTGTGATATTTGGTGGTTCTGGAATCCGTGTGAGAAGGCCTATACTCATATCTCAGAGTCCACAAAAACTATGGGGGTCATTCCGACCCTGGCGGTCCTTGACCGCCGGGGCCGGGGATGCGGGAGCACCGCCAACAGGCTGGCGGTGCCCCGCAGGGCATTCTGACCGCGGCGGTTTGGCCGCGGTCAGAACCGGAAAACCGGCGGTCTCCCGCCGGTTTTCCGATGCCCTGAGGAATCCTCCATGGCGGCGCAGCTTGCTGCGCCGCCATGGGGATTCCGACACCCCATACCGCCATGAACAGGATGGCGGTATGGGGTGTCGTGGGGCCCCTGGGGGCCCCTGCAGTGCCCATGCGAATGGCATGGGCACTGCAGGGGCCCCCGTAAGAGGGCCCCACAAAGAATTTCAGTGTCTGCTTTGCAGACACTGAAATTCGCGACGGGTGCAACTGCACCCGTCGCACCTTCCCACTCCGCCGGCTCCATTCGGAGCCGGCTTCCTCGTGGGAAGGGGTTTCCCGCTGGGCTGGCGGGCGGCCTTCTGGCGGTCGCCCGCCAGCCCAGCGGGAAAGCCAGAATGGCCTCCGGAGCGGCCATATGGCAGTTCCCGCCAGGCGGGCAGCGCCCACCGCCCGCCGGGCTCAGAATGGGCCCCTATGTCTAAACTATGACTGTATATTTCTTCTGGCCGTGGATGTATCTTCTACGTCAGGTGCCAACATGCTTCTCTGTGGCATCTGAGACCACTCCCCCTTGCTGCTCTGTCTCAGGGCTCCGATATGCCATTAAAAACCTATGTGGTATCTGAATGCCTGGTTCCTTATGGATTATGGGCTTGTGGACCACCTGTCCAAGGAACTACTCTCCTATTTCAAGACCAATGAGAGAATGGCTCAGAGGGCCGATACACTATGGGTGGCAAGCAAGCAAACAATTTGAGAAATAGCCAAGGCATACCTCTAGTTCAAAGAAAGGGATGGGCACCAATGTATTGCAGAACTTGAAACTCGCATACTTCGATCAGAGACTGCTGTAGTGACATGTCCCACTGAATCAATGACCCAGCAATTAGAGATAGACAAGAAATCCCTACGTCATTTGGCTTTCCATGAGGTCAGCCAATGTTGGTGTGCATCCATTCAATGAGTATATGAGCATGGGGTAAAAAGCAGTTAGCTTCTCCATAGACACACCACCAGAAATGTGAGCTCCCGACCCGACTTATCCCTGCTATTGAAGACTCCTTATGGACCTTGGTCACGACTAGGGAGGATATTGCAGTGGTGTTTGCAAATTATTGTGAGCATCTATATGCCTGTCAGACGCAGCTGGCCCCTGAGTTGGCCCAACCACTACTCTCTGCTGTACCCTTTTCCTGTCTGATGCAACCCAAACAAAAGACCTTTGACGCAACAATTACAGAGAGTAAAATGCAGGCAGCCATCAGGCCCAGGTATTTGGGGGTCCACATATCAACAATACTAGAGCTCACGCGCTCTCTTAGCCTTACCCCCTGTTTCCTTTACATCCTGCAGAATGTCCTGCTCGAAATCCCCAATGCTTGGTTCAACAAGATGGCAGCCCTGTTTCGATCCTTCTTGTGGAGGGGCCACATCCCAGTATTGCTTGGGCTTGATGCTGCCGCTCTGGAAATTACGGTGGATATTGTGTGGTCGATGCCCAGTTGCATTACTGTGCGTCTCACCTCCTGGTTATCAACGATTGACTAGCGGGCAAGTGGAACTACCCAGGATACCAACTTGCGTTTTCTTGCCTTGATCTTGAGCAGGTGATGCACAATTTATAAGGCTGGACACTTCCCCTTACCCTCCTAGAGGTCAATAGAGTAATTTCTCTTGTATGGAGAGTAATCAACCAATTCACTTGCTGGGATGGGGGCCAGACTAAACAAACCCCTCTTTGGAAGGGATGCTAATTGGACTACATGACACAGTTGGAGGGCTTTTGGAATGGGGACTTAATCGGCATTACAGTCTTAGGAGATGTGTGGCATGGGTATTCTATATACCCCTTTACTGATCTCCAAAGTCAGTTTAGAGTATTTCATACTTAATTCCACAAATACCTACAGCTGTGGCATGCACTTGGTCACTATAGCACCCGCTTATAGGAATTGCGCGATTTCAACCCTCTGGAGTTGTGAATATTGTGCCCTTGTTTGTAATGCCCCTTAGATGGATATAGGAATGCTGGGTGGGTGAGCTGGCGGAGGTGTAATGGCACGAGGTCTGCATGGCTCCTTGGAAACTTGCGATATCTGAGACACAAATTAATCCAAACACACATTCTGCATCTCACCTATATGACACGCCATTAACTCTGGCATGCGGGTATTCTCCCCGAGCTCAGATGTACTCGATGTCTGTCCCCTGCTGCAGACTTTTTCCATATGGTCTGGCAATGTCCTGAGATTGCCCAATACTGGACCCATAGAGGTGCTTCCCTCCTGGCAATTTTAAATAGACCAATCACTATGACCCCAAAGATGGCCCCTTTGACTCTTATGGATGAGTTTGGGAGTGAGGGAGAGGCAAATGGACACTAATGGGTTTGGCAACTCTGCTAATCAAAAGAGACATTGCAAGCTCCTGAACATAGCCACGATGTCTAGGTTGAAACGATGGTGCTCTGGTATGGACAGGTGTGTCAAGCAGGATGAACTGATCTGATCTGTACTGCCAGGAGATGTCCTCAGAAGCTCAATCAAACTAGGGGCAAATGGTGTGAGTATTATGGCTTATCTTCTACATTGTAGACTGAACCTAGAGCCTAGAAGAGTGTTTTCACCTGTATAATCTGCTGAAACTATAGGCAGGTGGGGAGACGATGGCTAGTCTGGGATGCAATTGTTAATTTTATTGTGTTGCTACACTCTTACTAAAATCAGTACAATTTGTTTATAATTTTTTTTTAGTATAACTTAAGGTCAAATAAATCCTAGGAGTTCCTCAGGACCTCTACACCCTTTCCAGTCTATAGTTGGACCCAAGAATGCAGGTTTGTTGAAGAAACACAGCTTCTAAGTCCCTCTGGAACATTTCCCTGCAACTGCACTGTTGAGAGGTGACTGGACTCTTTGTTGTTCAAAGAGAAATGTACTCTATTGCTAGGTGCTGAAGGTAGTAGTGAATAGCTGCATGGCTTCTGGGAACATGTCATACTCACAGGTATAGGCCTGAATGGCTGATACAACTTTGTCAGACAAACATTCTTGAGGCATGGCAGGATTCAAAGGAGGGGATACCTACTTGTCTTTCGAGACAGTTTTATATTGCTTTTTTCTTTTAAGGTGCTGAATAATTTGCTCATAGTTGCCAGCCAGGACAATATTCTTGTAACTGTAGTCTTTTTTGTTTGCTTGTAGGATTGTTTGTCTGTATGGCCACCAAGTTAGGTTGTCAGGGTCTTTATCACTACTAGCGCCTGATTTCTTCCCACAGTAAGTGGCCATGCTGGAGAATCATTACCTTTTAAGGGAGAGGTTTCGAGCTTTCCCTAAACAAATTTTAAGAAGGCAAACTTATCCATCAAGGTTGAATAGTCTCACCTGGGCACCCCTGGGTGCAAGGGAAATTGATTAAACAGGGTCAGATTCCTTAAATTCTACATGAGTCCTGGCACTCCTATCCTTTTGACTTTGACCCACAGAAGGCGATAACAAGAGGTTAAGGTGTGAGTTATCAGTGTGAGGGCTTGCAGGATTATTTCTCTTTTGCATCCATGTGACAATATTCCTAATGTGACAGGTCAACTGGAAAGGTCTGCTGCAACACGTACCCCATACTACCCCATCTTTCAATGTTTTTGCTGTGAGATGTGCATTCTGACATATCCATATTCATATGATATTAATGAAGTACATGCACTATCAGCTGGCCACATGAAACTCATTTACCTCCTCAAAGTCCTTCTGCTTACTGACATATTCTAGCAAGAGCATCAGATTCTCTCTTTGCTGGAAGGTCATTTGGGGCTTGTAATATTTTCCTTGATTCTGTAGGGACTAGGAAGAGATATGGGATAGGATGTCCATTGTGACTTTGCATAAAACTGCATGTATTCAGTTGCACAGACATTCTGTATCATCACATGGTGAGACAGTATTTTGCCATGTTATGTTGTCTTAAATGGATTTGTGGAGTGCACAGCTACCCATAAGGGATTCCTGGCACTGTGGGAGTTACACAGGGTAGAACATCCTACTTATGTAAAGCGAAAGGTCGTTAGTTGCTTTCTAAAGCTAAGCAAGGTGGTAATAGATCTAAGTTGCATGGGAATGGAATTCCACAGCTTAGCTGCCAAGAAAGTAAAGGATCTGCCCCCACTTCTTGATCTGTGTATCCCCGGGTAGCCAAAAGAAATTGATCATTGGACCTTAGGTTTCAAGTTGAACCGTAGGGGACAATAAGATGTCTAAGAACATGCAGTCTCTGAGAATTTTTAACTTTATGCACTATACATAAGGTTTTAAAGTAAATCCTTTTTTTCACTGGTAGCCAATGCAATTGAGTCAGTGCCGACTGGACTGACTGACATCTAGGGATGTGTAACAGCACTCCAGCAGCTGCATTTTGAATTATCTGAAGCCTTCTAATGACATGCACTGGGCTGCCTAGAAATAATGAGTTCCCATAATCCAAATGGAACAAGATAAGGCATTGAATTACTTCTCTCCATGTCTCCACAGGGAGTCACCTAAGCGTCTTTCGAAGGCCTCTTGACAGAGCAAATCATGGCCATGCTACCTTAATGGCCTGAAGTGTCATAGTGAGATCTTTGTCTATGAGGACTTCCAAGCTCTTGACCTCCTTTTCCAGAGAAGGACGTTCTCCCAGACATCTAAGCAAGCTAATTTGATCCCATAAGGAGGGGTTGTTTCCAACTACCATAACTTCTGCCTTATCACCATTCAGCTTGAGGCAGCTCTTAGTCATCCACCTGTGTACTTGAACCAAACAAGTTGACAGCTGCAAGGAGGTGTCCCTGGAATTAGGAGACAAAGAGACAAAATTTGGGTGTTATCTGCGTAAGACACCATTGAAAAAACGGCGGAACAGATAATTCCTGCCAGGGGACGTACGTAAACATTAAAGAGAGTAGGACTCAACGATGAGTCCTAGGGGACACCACATTTAAGCTTATGACCCTCAGAACAACAGACACCGTCTCTGATCTGAAAACGTTGATTATTCAGAAACTATCACAGTTAGTTACGCACCGTATCCCTTATTCCAAGCGCATCCAACCTACACCTAAGGGTGGAATGGGAGACGTATCAGAGGCTGCACTCAGATCTAAGAGGATGAGCACCGCCGAGCCTTCCTGATCTAGAGATTTCCTGATCTCTTTAGACGCGAGCAAGAGAGACGTCTATTTGCAGTAGCCTGGCCTAAAGCCTGTTTACATCTAATGCAACAGATGATGGGTTTATAAAAACATGCACGTTTATCAATGCAATACACATTAGGCTCATCCACATCATGCCAGTGAGTGAAATGCTTTCTAGCTAAGGCCCAGTGAATAGCTTGTTGGTGGCACGCTAGCGGTGTGACATGATTTCTAGCAAGGAGTTGTACTTTGGTGACTGCCACAGCCAATGAGCGACGTAGACAAGGACGAAGGACGACAGGGACAAAGAAACATAGAAACACAGGGTGGGTTGAGAAAGGCACCTATGGTCATGAAACCAGGGGTGGAACAAGAAAGGGATATTGAGATACAGAGGCAGAATAAGGTCAGTGACGAAGAGATATGCAAACCTCATAACGGGTGTGAGACAAAGACAAAAACATTAAAACTTGTAATTTCAGTGAGTGAGTCTAGGAAGCAGAGACATGGAAAGAGATAAATCGATATGGGAATATGGAACTGCAAGGTAGAGAGACGCAAGGACACCGGGGGCCTTGATGATGATTGATGATACAGGGGCACTAGATACTAAGAGTGGTTCAGGAAATCAGGGACATGAAGACAAACACTGAGACCAGCAGGGTCCGGTGTGGTGGAAGATACAGAAGCACAGGGATATTGGACAGTACGCTTTGACCTACTTGGGCATGCAATTGCAGATTAGGTACTCTCAAACCATGCAACTAATTGATTGATCATGTGGCACACAGCTTGCTCTGAATGGGTGAGTAAGAAGTATTTGATTCATACCAGGGTGGGAGAAGGAACAAACAATGTCTCAGATTTCTCTACAACAATTCATATCTCCAAAACATAAGGTAAAGTTACAAATTCTAAGCTGGATACGGTCCGGTAGCTATACTGGTTATAAGGCACAATAGTGATAAAAACAAACAGTTACATCTTGGCCAAGAGGATTCGTAGGAGGAACTCAACATTGAGAGAGATTCTCACACGTTGGTAGGATGTGGAAGTAGCAGTAATACCAGTTCCCTTTGCCATGTTTTAGCAAATTTCAGTAGTCCGACTAACCCGAAAATATCGGCAATCTGAGTCCAGTGCAGTGAGGTCGTTTCTGTAATTTTCAAGTAACTCAAAAGTTGAAAGCTGGATCTCACACAGATTAAGTGTTTCTAGGGAAGCAAAGTTTAGTGACGCATGTGCAATTTTGATTAATTTATGGACCAGCCTCTTTATCCTTTTGAGACAGTCCTAAAATAGTACCGCTTCGTCAAAGGTCAATGTGCTTTTAAAGACTCTGATTAACATTTACATTTGTGCTTTTGGGAGAAGGAAAAATGTGCATTCTTGCAATCACACATCTGGCCACATCTAAACCCCCATTCATCACGTTCCGCTTGATGTTGCAGAGTGGACAATTCGCAGCATATAAAAGCAGACGAAGAATAAATAATCTGAGAGCCGCTGGGATAACAATTTAATGCGCACCGTAGCTTTACGAGCTTTAGCGTTTGTCTTTAACAATAAAGACTGCGCCCCAGCAATATTTGTATCTATTAGTATAATGCAGTAATTCGAACCTTTGTTTGTGTGTCTAGGTCTTTGGTTTGTTTTCTTTAGGGCTACATCTCTTTATGTGCAGCCTGACCTCAGCACCTGGCTGCTAGCCTTCAAGCCCCCACCAACTGCACTGACCCCTCCAACCCCCCCCACCACAAAGTCAGTTTGTCCCAAAGGAATCAGCTGGTACATAAAACATGGAAGAAGCGTGTTATTTGTTGTCTGTTTGCAATTTCTGCTTTGAAGAAGGGGTGGATGGCTCGGCCCAAGACAGATTGATCCAGCAGAAACTCTAATTAAGTATTTATCCAATAAACAGAGTCAATCTTTAATAGGCTCCTTATAAGGCCAATATGTGAGTCAGGAAGGCGCAGGTTGAGGGTACAGTAGGAGCGGCTTGACATATAAAGGCTTTGTCACGTTGTATACAAACATTTCAGATGAATTCATACCTTGAAATAAAGTCTATTAGGTTAGGACTAGGAAAGAAAATGAACAATAATTATTATTTATTTGGATTTTTATAGAACTATAGAACACTGCAAGTACATTTTTGGTTACTTCTGTGCACTGGAGATTTTGAGTTTACCATTGGCTGAGAAAGGGGAGAAGCCCACATGAGTGTGGTAAAAGCCTCAGGTCTGATATTCTTTGATGTGATTCCCTGGTTGATGCAGAGTTCAGTTAAATACTTATTTTAATAGTTCACTTTTCCGGAGTTTCCTTAACCGTTTGTTATTGAGTTCGGATGTAAATTTTTGGTAAAGGGTGTTACGCAGTCTGGGGTTTAATCTAGAATTCATTCGTTTGGTGAATAACCTCAGTCACTCACCAATGTGTGTGACAGGGAGAGCGAAAGAAAGAGAAGCCTGTGTGTGTGTGTGTGTGTGTGTGCGCGCGCATGTGTGTGCCCTAGTTACATGTTTGCGGCAATATCTTCAGAAGGGAGCCATCATCATGTTTCCGCTTTCAGAGCTCTCGAGTTGCCCCTAGCCGTCAGTGAGATTCCCCAGCTGCCTCTTGCAGCCTGTAGGTCCACATTTACAGTGAACAAACTAAACCTCTGCTATCCAGAATTAAAAGTAAGTGAGTTAAGAGCTGCATAGCAGACAATCTCAAAACGGACTTACAGGGCTCTGGTGGACGCTACTGGCAGATCACCCCTTTTTTGCCTCTTGATTCCCGAAAGAAATTGGTCCAGTCTTTAATACTAAGCAGACAGGACTGATGTAGCTATGTATATATTGGTCTTCGTGCTTCACTGTCTCACAAACTGCACCTCGTACAAATGCCACATCACGGTTGAGCTACATCATGGCCAAATCTGCCTCAGCATCCTCTTTACTCCCATTCCTACATTGGCCACCAGTTCCCAAATACATCATTTTCAAAGCACTTTGCATCTGTCATAGGCTTTACTCCAGATATTCTCGAACACACACATGACCACACTGTTGGCTTTTAAAAATGGAGGGACAATCCCAGGCCGTCTCACTACGAGGCATATAACATTCCCCTCTCACGAAATCTCACACGGGTGGACAAACGTTTTCCATATGGACAACTCCCTTGTGGCATAGCCTTCCTCTCGACGTGTGCCTCCAACCGAACCTAATTAATTTCACAAATTACTAAAGACCTACTTTTTCTCTGTTTAACAGTATTTTGTCTGCAAAGTTACTAATATTCTCTGAGCGCAATGACACCTTCGAGTAGTCGCACATTTTACAAATACATTAACATAACTGGCAGCGACTGATGCGCTAAGGAGCTCTTGGCAAACCAAATGTAAGCAATGTCTCACCTTTTATAGGCAAGAATGCATTTAACTTATTCATGTTTCTAGAAGCTGATAGTTTGGGGCTATTCTCAATATTTATTTATTAGCATGCTGTAGGTTCCAGTCTTGAATAAAGATGTTTTCAAGATGCTCAATGAGTAACAAAAAGGACCAAAGGCAGGGCATACATTTATTTTTTATTTTATTATTATGTGTTGTTTTCTATAGCACAAGCTTCACCCATCCAGGATTCAGAGCACTTTACAATGCTTCGAAATAAGGAGAAAAGAAGGTTATGAAGATGCAGTTACAAAAAGCACTGTACCATCATTGCAATAACTGGGGTGGAAATAGCCATTGAATTGAGATTGATTGAGGGCCTGAGTTAAAGTTTGGCAGACAGGGTACTCTGCAACAAACTCAATGGAGGGCCCTGCCTGCCAAGACCCCGGCCCACCTGGGTTATTTAGAGTCAGGCAGACTGTAAATATTCTGTCTGCAGGCACCAGCTGAATTAATTGACAGAAATCTTCCTCAGACAGCCCGACAGAGAAGGGGCCGTTGAAGGACGGACTATACCACATCCAGGCTATTTACGTTGGATGGTGTAAAGTCTTGTTCTTCCTGTTTGTCACCTCTAGGAAGTACCTGGTGGTAAGGGACAGGAAAAAATGAATAATGACCCCCCCACACCTGGGGGGGGACTCTCACAAAGTGAGGGCCATTATTTATTCATTTTCAAAAAAGGCCTAATATTTTTGGGAGTTTGGTTTTGAAAAACAAATTTTTTTTTTGAAAAGTTTGAAAACTGGACATCATAGCTAATTGTGCTGTCCATCAAACTTTCCCTAAATTGACAGGAATCACCACAACAGTGGTCTCTGTCAACGTAGAGAGTTATCCACAGGGCCAGCAGGTGGCAGTCCTGTGGGGTGACAGAGATATTCTCCTCCCCCATCCCTACAGAGTAAAAATTGTCACCCAAACTATAAATCAAGCCATGGGACTCTTAAAGGGATAACATTCGCATGCAGAGAGTAATCATTGACTTGGACATAGTTGACATGTAATAGCGTGAGCAGTTGAAAAATAGGGTAAAAGAAATTCAAGCACACAGAAGAAAACTTTTGCACATATGAGTAGCGGAAGTGTTGTGGAACAGTCTTAGGCCCTCATTCCGACTTCGGCGGGCGGCGGGCGCCGCCGGCCGGAAACCGCCGAAAGACCGCACCGCGGTCATATGACCGCGGGGGTCATTTTGACTTTCCCGCTGGGCCGGCGGGCGATCGCCAGAAGATCGCCCGCCGGCCCAGTGGGAAAGCCCCTGCAACGAGGAAGCCGGCTCCGAATGGAGCCGGCGGAGTTGCAGGGGTGCGACGGGTGCAGTGGCACCCGTCGCGATTTTCACTGTCTGCAAAGCAGACAGTGAAAATCTGTATGGGGCCCTGTTAGGGGGCCCCTGCACTGCCCATGCCAGTGGCATGGGCAGTGCAGGGGCCCCCAGGGGCCCCACGACACCCATTCCCGCCATCCTGGTTCTGGCGGTGAAAACCGCCAGAAACAGGCTGGCGGGAAGGGGGTCGGAATCCCCATGGCGGCGCTGCAAGCAGCGCCGCCATGGAGGATTCCCTGGGCCAGGGCAAAACCGTCGGGAAACCGCCGGTTCCCCTTTTCTGACCGCGGCTTTACCGCTGCGGTCAGAATAGCCCAGGAAGCACCGCCAGCCTGTTGGCGGTGCTTCCGCTGCCCTCCGCCCTGGCGGTCAGAGACCACCAGGGTTGGAATGAGGGCCTTAGTGTGCTGTAACAGAACGTTTTCAACAACAGGAGTAGGTGAACAATCAAATACATTAGCAGAACAAATTACCAGAGGTTGTTAGAGAGAACGGTCTGAAAAGTTATAACTCACTAACATGAGGATGTTTCTCAAGTACTTAAGAAACTGATGCAGTTAGAATCCAATATGGTTGAATGGTAGGAAGGAGGGACTCCACCAGAAGAGGAGAATTCAGATAGAGTACCAAACCATCAAGGACCACAGAATAAAAAAGAACGAAGGGAGAGAGGAAAACAGAAAGAGGTGAAATGAATATAGACACTGAAGGGATACTGTATTCCGCTTTTTATATCTGTGTGGGACGTTGCAAAGTTTTGTTTTTTGCAACCTTCATGAAGGTCTTTGGAAAAACTGATTTCAAAGATTTTTTGCTATACCAATTCCTCGTGAAAATCGTCATGTTTGCAACTATTTAGGTAGCATTTTACCTTAACAGTAGCAAAATGGTTCTGCATAGGATAGATTTCACATAAACAATCACTGTTCTGTAGCACAATACTACTGTGCATAAAAGACCTCCGAAAAAATTGACATTGAATATCATTTTCAGTCTGGTTAGTGTACCTTAGGGTGAGAATCATTCCACCAAAATGCGATGAAAAGTACACACAATGCAGGAGACATCTTTGCTTGGGCGAAGTTCAACCATGGAATTTCACTACCAAAAAGGAACTTTGCAAGCAGCACATTTTGGACAGGGAGTAGTATAAAAAATGGGTCAGTCATAGTATGAAATCTCTATTGAAGCAAGTTTCCCTGACACTCTACCACCACCAGCTCACTGGAGTTTCTGCCATGTTAAGCACTATGCTAAGGCAGTGATAGCTCCTTCATAGAAGTCATTTTGCCATAACCACCATCATTCAGGAGTGTAAGGAAAATGTCACAAAGATGAAAGAGGGGGGAAGAAACAGGCAAATTTGTAACACTGGTGTCAGCCTAACAATGTAAAACCCGGTCAATTCATATAGTTTGTGATTTGATGTGTTCGAAATGATCAAAGTGCTACACTGGGTAAGAGAGACGTTGTCACTATGGGCATCCAGAGGAAGATGTATTAAGTTCAAATACCAATCTTTCATGCAGCGCAATGTAGCAACCCATCTTGCTGCACTGCCCATCGTGAAAGGAAAAGGGCAGGAATGCACCGTATTTAACTATTTTATATGGCGCATTCCTGTCATTTCCTAGCACTGGAGCACTTTTGGAGTCAGGATTGTTTTTGTGCAGAAAGGGGCACCTTCCTGCAAAAAAAAAAATCCTACATGCATTTTCCTCTTTCTGTGTGTGTTGCAGAATGCAGCACACTTAGAGGAAAAAAAGAGGAGAAATATTTTTTTTTTTTTCTTGTTGTGCCTCTGGTGGGGTGGCGTACACTTTTATGCATTCTCAGGTCAACCAGTACTGATAAATCTGAGACTGTGTCAAAAGCTATGGCTGGATGCATTGAAACACCCACGCTTCACCTATAGAACCCAGAGTAATGCAAAGCAGCGATTTGTGCTTCCTTTTGTTACTCCAGATTACCAAGCCAGTCAGGACCACACAAGGTGGCATTGTGTGGCTTGATAAATCTGACTTAGGTTTTGCTTCACCCTTGTGTGCTGCAAAACCATGATAAATATGCTTTTTAGTTCATTTGACTCTGCATTTGTAGTGCACTGGGACATTGATACATTTTTTTTAGAAAATGCCAGATCGCAATTAAAAAAGTACAAAATTAACTATTTGTGAATATGGAAGACCAAAGGAGAACTACAGGTTTTGCAAGTGGTGATGCCAAACTATCTTGGACACTTGGAATAACACATTGCCTGGAGTGAGGGTTTTCAAAAATGTGAGGAAACTACAACCACAAGGACTGCTTCATCATTCCAATACTTACTATACCAAGTTTGCCCTCTGCATCCAAAGCTCTCAGAATGCTTCTTTTCCTCACTGCCCCTTATAGCTCACAGGAAGGGCAATAGAGGACTTCGTAGAGAGCAGCCTCTTTTTGTAATGTTTGTTGCCTGAAATGAAATAGGTATTTTGCAACAGGATCACATTGTGAATTACATTTGTTTAGCAAAAAGGTTTTTATTCCTTCCGTCAATAGTTTGTTCTTTGGGGTAAGTCTCCCTGTGCTTGCATTTCCTGGCTCAGTTTTGCACAAGACCCCATAAGTGACATGACTGCCACATGGAGCATCCTTTCCATGGCTGATGAGCTTTTTTCCCATGGTTCTGGGGCCTTATTTTGAGCAATGAGTCCTAGAGGAGACTGGATTTGCTAGACAGGAGCCATTAGTTAGGCAACATCGAGGATTCCTTCTGTATGGGCACATTTGAAGTAAATATTTTGGCCCCATATAATGCAACACTGTCATACTGGATTAGGAATTTGGAAAAGGTGAAAATCATCAAGTATGGATTGCATCAGATTTCCTCTTTGTCTGGAGATGAGTAAGAAGGCTCACAAATATTAAGGATCCAGTGCAAGAAACAGAAGGCACCACATGATTATGACCAGTAGTTGGTCATCCCCCTGCAGAGAATCAAGCTGTGACTTTGGGGCCATTATTATTACTAGCGCATATAAATGAGACACGTAAGGTCACATAAATGCAGATGAGGCACCAGATGCCCCTCCTCCTGAAGGATAAAGCTGACCAGTTGTGTATGGGAAATATGTGTACACAAGTGGTGCGTGAGCTACAACCCTTATGTAGCTCTACAAGGTTTGCTTTCCCACCCATGGGTGACCTAAGTGAACTTAGTTCAATGCACAGTCCTGAATGTGAAAGATATGTTATTGTAGTCCTGCAAAATTGAACTCAATACAAATCTGAAGTGAAATCATTTGATTTGGGTTACTAACATTTCCCGAAAAAGGAATTTGGAGCATTGTGGTAATAGTAAACCTATTTTGTTCTTCACAGCATCACATACACACAATACTAAGAAGAACAGACACTTTTAACTAAAAGTATTTATTACAACACATCTCAAGTTATCAACCTGCTCGAAAGGATTAGAACAAATGGATGATCAGGTCCAAACGGCCTCCCTAAGGCTATTTTTAAAGCTAACTTCCGAGTTGTGGTCAGAAATATTAATTCCTCCATGTAATGAGATTTCAACAACGAGATACATCCCAGAATCCTGGCAGGAGAGTATAATTCAACCATTTAAAAGAATGGCCCTGTCAACAACCCTGCAAATTATGGTCTCATCACTTTAAATTATGTTGAAGCAAAAATATTTGCATCTCGTTTACTTGAGGAGCTTGAAGATTGGGTTGTAACCCAAAATATAACACCTATCTATCAAACAGACCTTAGGAAAGGCCAGTTGACAATTACTAACTTGTTGATTCTTACTCTGATGGCTAAAAGAGTTATTCTATATAAACAGAAATTATATATCTGTTTTCTGAACTTGAAGGCTGCTTTTAACTCTGTTTCAAGAGATCGACTATGGGCAAAACTTGTAGCCTGGGGTGTGCATGTTTCTCTCCTCGGCCTCATAATCCTGCTGCATATTCATACATGGGTATAGGTGAAGTTGAGAGATGGGAGTAGATTGTCTCGAAAATTTAACACCCTAAGAGGCCTGAAGGAAGGCTGTGTCCTTGCTCCTTGCTTGGCTAATCTTTTTATGGCTGATCTCCCAAATCACCTGGACTGTTAGGGGTGAGACCATAGAGCATGTGAGGTCTTATAAATATCTTGGTATTATTTTTGATGATAGTGTCATTTAAATGCCATTTTAACCATTTGAGTGCTAAAAATGTAACTAATATCTATGGTTTTAAGACCTTGCAAAAAAGAAATTAGTGTGTTCAAACTATGTTTATTTGGTCAAAGTTATGGAGGCAAAAATGGTTTCAGCTCTGACCTATGGATCTGCTATTTTTCATGGTCGTGATGACCCACTTTTAAATAAGCTACAAATTAAGGCCCATACAATGGTCTTTAAAGTTGTAAAGGATATAGGCGTTGCAGAAATCCGACTCCAGTCTGGTGTACAAAATCAAATGCTAGTGAGGCAGGCTGCCTTTTTAAAATGTCTTCATGTGTTATTTGTATCTGAACTGGACACATTAGCCAAGTTGTGTTGGCAGGAAATTATGAATTCTTGGTATGCAACTGATTGGAGAGATTATTTGTTTGAGTGCCTTCACACTTTTGATTATCAAGAATCTGGCTTTGAGTGAATCAACAGCTCAAGTTTAAGAATTTTCCTAACCAAAACTACAAGGCAGTTATCATTCGAGAAGGATAAAGTGACCCTGTTAGTGAAAAGGAACAGCAGGTCCGCTGTTATATGTTATGAAAAGCTTGAACTTCAGCCTTACTTGCAAGCTCACTTCTCAGCTCATATAAAGAAGAGGTTCCTACGATTGAGACTTGGCAGATATATTACCAAGGATGCTTTACCAAGATGGTCCCAGCAATAAGCAACATCGTGCTGCAGACTGTGTGATTATAAAAAAAGAAACCTTGCTTCACATTATCTGTACTTGTTCAAAATTATTACAGACACAGCGATCTTTGCTAAAACCATTCTTTTGAGCTGCGAAGTGAGATCCTGCCAGGAAGCAGCTAACTTTTGTCTGTCAGGCAGGTCAATCTTGGTAACGTGCTGTTTGGTGAAGCTCCTGTCCCTGGCTGATAATCTGCAGAATCCTATTTAGAAAAGTAGCTATTTATGGTTTTATGGGTGTAATATCCATACATAACGTTATTCAGTTGAACATGACAGTGCCTCATTTGCCTGAGTCTTTTTCAAGCACTAATGGTAACATTAATTTGCCATGTCATTTAAACACCAGCAATAATAAGACATTTTATTTTAGTCTTTGATTTTAATTTCGATCTTGCCGCCACGTGATAAGTGTTGGGGAACATTCATTTTGCTATGACATTTAATTAACAGCAATACTAAGTTACTTACTTCAGGCTGCTTTCATTGCATGTATATTTTGATGTATTGTGATTTGTGTGGCTGATGACGTGTTAATGATTTTAAATGTGTTTTGGCATATATTGTAAAGGTTTTAAGAAACTAATCAATATATATTTACTTATTTTATTACAACAAGGTGAACGTGTTTCTTCGAACATCTAAAACAATCAATCAGGATATCCTAAAAACAGCAAGATGTAACGTTACAAACAACAAGAATAATAAGATTAACTTTCTAACTGTTAAAATGTCATCTAAAAGCCTAACACTCAAAACGTACTTCTATGTGCTACCATAGCAGAGCATACAGTAGAGTAACTTGTGAACTAGAGTTTCTCGGGGGGAGTGGTGGAATGCATCCCTTGTTGGCAGCTCCAGCTGTCATTTTCAGAAGAGCCTTGGAGAAGTGTTCCCTGAGAAAAGAAAACACATGCTGTGGTAGCAGCCTTCCCCGGGGAGCTCTGCTCTTTTCAGCTTCAGGCTTGCATCAGCTTCTTTACATGCAGGCAATAACCACAATTCTCTTCAGATGGTATTTTGCAGGATAATCTAGGATGAAGGACCTCTCTATCTAAGAGGTCAAATGGGTGGTCCTTAAGTATGGAGAAGTTCAAGGATGAAACCTCTGACATGTAGGAATGTGGTATATAGATTATAGGCACTAGAGAAGGGGTCCTAGACATCTTAGACATATGAAAATGAAAAAGGAGGAGACGTCAATTTGAACTACACATCTTTGATTAATTTGTAGGGATGCTAATAATAACATGTCAGCCATTGTAAAGGCTCATATCCCTATTTTTTACAATGTACTGTAGCCAAATGTGAGGTCTATTCACAGAGTCATTTTGGAGTATGCAAAGTTGTACTTCTGTAGTTTTCTTGTATGCCTTTGTGAACTGGACCAAAAGCATCTAAAACGAGTATAAATGGAAATGGAACTTTGTGATGGATTATCCTTCCTTGCTTTGTAATACCATCAGATGAGGATATGATGGGAGAACAAAATGCAATTTGGATTGAGAAAAGACAGAGAGATCTACATCAGGAAAGTATTAATAGATTCCAGAATCCTAGAGGAAGGACCAGATGGAATGGGAATCATTTTATATCGTCATTGCAATTGCATTTATAATATCTTAATACCCCGACGAGGCTTCAAAGCACTTTTCGGCGATTAGCATGCTACATTTTAATATATTTTTTTTAATGAGTTTAAAGTGCCAATAGTAGAGGGTGACAAGGTATATGTGACCCATATAGGTTTCTAGTGTCTGAGCTCTTAGTTTTCCTAGATGTATGAGCGAGTAGGACGTCCAGTACAGAGTTTTCCTTTTGATATGAAGTACCTATTGTCTTGATTTTATAATTAGATAAACTGGACTAAAAGTCTCATTATGCAAATAAAAACCTAGACTTTAAGAGCTCCTAACACTTGGAGCTGGAAAAGAATATGAACAGCACTTTAGTTTAAGCAACTGGGAAAGGGACATTGCGATAAGGAAGTGGGTTTAGGTGAACCTCTTCAAAGGAGTTGTATCAATCTTGTGGTTCTTGTGAAATTACATTTCTGAGGATGTTAGCAAGTTTATAAAAAATAATGTTGTGTCTTGGGTGTGGGAATGCTCTGTAGATCACCTATTTCCAACACTTTTACTGTTGATGCTTTTATTTTTAATTTCCATCACAAATTAATTTTGATGTGAATGCTACTTTTATTCAATATCAGGCTTTATGTTTTTTTATGCCATGATTAGTAGTCCATTTAAAGATTTATGGACATATGTCAGAAATGTCGTCCACTCGCCGATGGATAACAGGTATCCCTGGAGTTTGCTTTCCCACCTGTATTGTCTACATGACTTTCTGGTTTACAACATTCCCTCATAAAACTTTCCATTCAAACATTTCATGATGTCCATTGGCTGCAGGAAGGTTAGTCACGCAACAGATCATACAGTGGCAAGCCTTTGTTTGTCATCATTCTGATTGTTGAAACACAACGCTCAGACACTCATGATGTCCTATAGGAATAATGGTAACCACCTAATTCTCACTACGAAACTTCACATAGGCATAGGATATACTTATACACAAAAGGGACACAGTAGGAAAAACTTGTGGCTATATTAGTGGAATACACACACTCTTCAGATCACTCTCACAGAGGCGCACAACACAATAACATACATCACTGCAAATCCACTAACAAATCTAGAGATTTTAAACTGTACAGACATACCTCATTCATTCACAGATACTTTGGGTAAGTCCAAATTGCAATGCTTAATTTGTGAAAAAAATATATTTTTGTAAAAAAAAGAGGCTCCATGTATTCCATTTGTACTAGGAGCTGCCACATTCTCTTGTTATGGGTCACAGTTGTATGATGAGAAATAACTCCCGGTCTCAAAAAATGAGGGCTGGTGCCCACCAGTTGTGACCAACTGCACAAATCAAGCTCTTCCTAATGGAAACCTATTGATACGTCCTGTCATATGCACGATAATTCCAGGAAAGTTATGAAGCAATGGAATTCTATATTGACATACAGAATGACTTGTAATCCTGATTTTATAATGGGATAAACAGTAATACAAATCCAAGAATGCAAAGGAAAAACTGAAGTGGATGAACCTTGGAAATCTGAGTGTTCTGTGCTTTAATTTTCTGACTGAAATGTGAGTACACATTGCTTTGAGCTATATTTCCCATGATACATCTGGAAGGGCTGGTGCAGGCAAGTGTGGGACTCATTTTGCATAAATGCGATTGAAGCCCATTTCCTCTGGAAGAACTGGTGATGATTATCAGAGCCAACGGCACGCATCTGGCCTTTCATGGGTACATAACCACAGAAAGTCAAAGTATAAATCATGCAAACGCAGACAATAGACTGCTGTCTTCTGAAAAATAACAAAAGTTGCACTGAAGTTAATTATGGAAAGATATACGAATACGGAAAGTATGTGAGTAAACAGACTACGTTGAACTATATTTAGTATGCTGTATGTTGGAGGAGTGACACAGTCATACCATTTGTGGGAACTCCTTTTTTTTATAAAATATTCAGGCATGGCTTCATTGTTTGTCTCTGGTTTGTCCGTCTGCAGTCTAACTACAGTAGACAAAGTCAACATACTGCGTGATCCTGTTGAAGGATCAACAGAAGGGGTTAGGGGCAGAGGTGTCATTGTTCCTCAGGCTTGCACTTTTTCAGGGCCCATGCTCAAAGTGAAACATTTATTGCTAAATTTTTAAGTAAGCCTGCTCTTTGTATTAGGGATGAGGCAGCTAACACGGCTATACTCCCAAAATGGTACCAGATGCTGGAGATGGCATCTTTTCTCTTTCACTGAGGATATATTTAAAAAACTTTGAAACAGGTGCTCATGAAAGCAGTGGCCCGAATTACATTTTTATTTACCTGTGCCGCGGAAATAAAAATTCTGACAATCTCACCCTGTTGTCCATAGATGTGTTCTTTGTGTATTGTGTTTGCAAAGACATTTACAACTACTTTGAAGAAGCCTTCATCTGAATGTATAACCAAATGAAATAGTATTATGTAAACTAAATAGAAGTGATTTAATTGGAGTTTCTGACACTTTCCAAGAATCACGCTTGTACTTCTTTAATTTCCTCAACGATACCGAATGCCTTTTATATTTTAGGAGATTTGATAGACATCCTCTTTCAGAGATTATGTTTCACAGAAGTATTTTAGTGATGACAGATCTCACAAAATCCTAAAAAGTTTGTCATTCAAGCAGAGCAGAACATTATTTTGAACAGCAGAGGCATTTTGAAAAAAAAAAAATACATTGCACATGATAACAGGATGGCTGCGCAACAGGCCAGTGAGGCGCCATATAAAGAATGAGGTGCATACATTTATCATTTATATACTTCTACATTGGCAGAGTAAATGTGAACAAGCATTGGCAAAGCAAGTAGGACTGTCCTATGAATGAAAGTGACTTTTTTTTATCATTGACAGGTTTAGGCACTCAATAGGTTATCATATATGCCCTCTATCAATCAACCATTCACTCTTACATCCAGTCGCTCATCCACTGACCTTTTCCTGCATTCACCCTCTGACATAACTGCAATAAAATGCACAATATCTCAAACAACATACGCAGAATAAATTAAAAGACTAGAAGTAGGAAAAAAGCCTGCTTCTGCTGAAACATGGTGAGCAGTGCTTGGAATAACAACATGAAACAAACCAGCGTGTGTCCATCTTGCAGAAGTATTTTAACTGTTCTATAGTTGTTTTTAAGTGCAGGCATGGCTGCCACATTTAGAACCAATGTATTGGCCATCCTAGAAGTTTAAAAGAATGACACTGCATGAACAAAAGCACTCCATAAATGGCCTCCCATTGCAGAGAAAATGGCCACAAGGGATGTGGCGCACTGCAGATGAAATAAGCAGCAAGAAAGATACTTGTTAGAACTGCTTGGGAGTATCATCTTAAGAAACATGAAATCAAAAGAGCATAAACAAATATATAAAAGGGGAACTATAACAGTAGAAAATTGAAAACAAAAGGACTGGCCAACCAGCACTGACACTGAAGCATGGTCATTTTGAGGTGGATGTAAACATGTGATCAGAAAATGTCGCTCTTCACATGGTAAGAGAGCCAAACACTGATGTGGACTGAATCATTACTCTACTCTGTATACTGTCATGGATAAAAGCTGAGTGTAAACAACACTCAGGCACACCAATGGCAGAACAGAGATGATCCAAAGGCCCTCTATGTTTTTATATGGATATATATTTAGTTATATAAATAGATGTAGGTATTATTTAGTGTTTTTTTATTACAAGATCCTGGCAGACACCTAAGAAGAGATTCTACAACAATTATTACAGAACACATTTTCTACCCCTAGGATGTGTCAGAGACAATAAACAATACCAAACTCCTTCCATACTATGGTAATATGTGACATTGCACGCAACACAATATCTATCTGTGTGCTTTAATACAGAGAAATAACAATCCAACTGTAAATGTGTATATCATAATGTTTAATAATAAACAGATCAGACTAAGGCATCAAAAATATTTTTTCCTAGTGAACAAATCAAACCTCTAGCTGTTTTCATTGGCTTGTCACTATAACCAACTGAGACCTCCTTTCCTGAGCGTAGGCAACATTCAGGCATACAGTCATAAAATTACATAGTATACAAAATTACAGTTGGCAAAGCAAAATGCTATCTCTGATAAGATGGCTTAACAAGGACTTTAAAATATTTTATACCCAGTTTGCCAGAGGGGTTACCCAGTGCCAAAACCCATGACTACTATGGTAATCTGAAACAATCCATGAAACAAATACCTGCTTCTAGTCTTTAGCACTGTGTAAAAACAATCCATCCCTAAAAGCCTATTGTCTTTAACACATGCTTTCCACAGAAAGTAGGTTAGGCCTACTGACTTTGTTCTGGCTTTTCATAATAGACAGATCAAATCTATGAATTCTGTCATAACTTTTTCACAATGAACGGATGAAGCCCATACTCTTTACTGTAGACTGTACACTTAAGCCAACACGGTCTGCTCAAGTGCGCATAAACTGGCAGCCACCATTCACACAGTTATAGAATTAAAAAGATGTAGACAAATACAGCTTACAAAACAATATACAACATTTCTTAACAGGGCCTAATAAGAATAATCACAGTGAAAACCACAAGGGCTTGTCAGAGTGGATGGCCAGTGCCAAAGTTATGGTAACCTGTGAGAGTACCTCTAACAAAATATCTATGTGTAGCCTGTAATATGATTGGATAAAAGCCAACTGCTTAAGGCTTCCTGGGTTTAATACTTTCTTTTCACAATGAATAGGCTGTGCCAAATGCCTTTGTCATAACGTTTCATTAAGAGCAGACAAGATCAAACGCATCCGACATAAGCATTTCAGTATACCAATCAGGCCTATAGCTTATCACCATAAGCAGCTTAGGCTCACAATATTAAGTGTAAGGTTTTCCACATGGCAATCATTAGGCACACAGTCATAAAATAAAAAATGTGTACAACATTACAGCTGTCTAAGCAAAATAAATTTTTTCCTAAGAGGGCCTAACAAGGATTCTCACAGGGCAAATATTCCAGTGCTTGATTTGTAAAAATAAAAGTGCCTGGGCCCTCGACAAGAGGCCACTGCAGCTTGCACCACCCATTCCTCCTGCCAGCACTGCCAATACCCATACCAACACAACTATTAACAATGACACTCCTAAAAATGTGACAATTCAGACTATTTGAAGCTGCCTAAAACTATAAGAATGGCTTGGGCAGCTGGTGTTAGTCATTTTTAATATATAGAGAATTATTAAACAACTGTTTTTGTGCACATTCCAAAATTAGACAGCTGCCATGTGGGGATTGTTGCTAGTGCTGGTGCAGACAATTAAGTGCCATGGCTGAGCGAGGGGAACCACCGGCTCAAATTAAGCACTGAAAACCTCCATACCGTTGAATTATCAGATGGGTACACAACAGCAAATCCTTGTTAACCACACTTATCTGTGAGATTCCATGTAACAAAATACCTGTCTGTAGGCTTTAATATAGAATAATACATATCAACACCCAAAAATCGACTTTAACATATGCTTTTTACAATAACTATATTAGGCCTAATGAATTTCACAAGAAGCAAATCAGGCCTATTGCCACAATCATTACGCTGGCATCATAACCAACTCAATTCTCCTGTATCAGGTAGAAGCTTTTTAGTGTAAGCAAGAAATCCGGCCCAATCAAACCCTGTTCTCTGGGTAAACCAACATGTGAGTGTAATTGAAGCCTCTCTCTCAGTAGTACTTTGAAAGCTCTTTTACACATGTCAGATGACAGCTGAACTGTTCAGCCAGACTGAAAAATGTAAGTAGATTAGTGTAGCGCTGGCATCTCATACAGCTTTAAAACACAAGAAGCACTGGCAAAGCCTAAAGGTCTTGTGGCAGGAGTAGCACAGACAACAAAGTCTGTGGGGAAAATGCAATATGATGCAGCAAGTGCTAGTGGCATCATAGCACTTTTTTGTTTATTGCATGGTGGGAGGTGGGAGGCAACACAGAGAGAGGGGAGGCAGGAAGCAACACAGAAGTAGGGGGACAGGAGGTGAGATAGAGGAAGGGGGCTTGTGGGGAAGCAACACAGACAATGAAGATGTGGGGGAAGGACTGGAAGCAAGCACCTGGACAATGGAGGGGGGGATGGGCCAAGCTGATGAACAACAGGGGCTTGATGGGGCTGTGACAAACAACAACACAGACAACAACAGATGGAGGCAGGGAGGGTGAGGGCAAGCAACAACAGATAAAAGCAGCAATACGGACAACAAAAGGAGGAGGGAGGGCAGATGGGGCAAGCATCAACATGAACAACAATAGAGGGAGGGAGGGTGCTTCGGAGCAACCAACAACATGGACAACAATGGAGAGAGGTAGGGAAGGAGCATGGGTGTAGGTAAGAAACAGACGATGGAGGGATGATGAGTGAAAGGAACACAGATGAGAAAGGGCGGGAGGGCAGCTGGGAGAATGGCAACCAACATGGATGCGGGAGGGAGAATCATAGCGGGAGTAGAACTACATGAGGGAGTGCATAAACACAAAGAAAAAAGTAGCAGCTAAACAAATAAGCAGTAGAAGTAGAAGAACACAAGTAATGCACCCATGCTCCAGGGGAGGGACAGATACACAAAGAGGAAGGAAGCTTCCAGCAAATTACCTGTAAAATGTCAACAAATGAGCATGGCAATCAAACTAATCAATGGTAAGCAATGAGCGGCCTCTCATCACACTGATAGAAAACAAAAGGCCTTCCAGAGACAGAACATGTGCTGTTTGGATGTTGCTTAAAATGCTGGGATAGTCTTCATGACTTCACCCTCCCATTTTGTGCTGCTGCCAGAGAAAAGCAAATGTTATAAATTATCTAGTGCTCTAGGACACTTTAACAGCAGTACAATACCAAGTGTGTGCACCCGAAAGTTCAAGCTCAGGCAGTCATACTTCTGCTGGCACAGGTAGCTGGATAAATAAACTAAATGACATATGTGTGAAGGGGAAGCATTTTTTCTGTGGAAGCAGACAACTTCTGCCCCATCAAAACTTGCACTCTTAGCTACCACGTGTGAGTGGAGTCAAAGCGCTCTCTGTAGTACTCTGAAATCTCTTTTTCAGATTGACCACATTACTTCCGATGACAGCTGCACTGTCAACCCAGACCCAAAAATGTTCCATCTCAAGTCAATAATAGGAGGAATGAGTCTATTTTCTCTGACCTTCTGTCTAAATTCTGGTATGTTGGATGACATGGCATCTTTCCAGTTTAAGGCTCATGTTGGTTCTTGATGATCCTATGACTCCTTCCTGATTAACTTCATGGATTTTGGTGATCCTGTTTCATTGTATGGTACATTAGTCATAAAATCAGTCCCATGTTAAGGCCCTCATTTCCAGGAGACAGGTATTACTGTGCTGTGCCAAGCCTCAGCCCATATTTGTTAATGCAGCAAGCCACCATGGAGCACTGCATGAAAGATCAGGATGAACCGTATTTAACATTAAAAGGTGCATTCCTGTTTTCTGCCTCTGCTAGTGCACACACTGCTGCCTAGTGCCAACACAGGCACCGTTGCCCCATGATATTAGGGTGCCTTCCTTGCAGGGACATTTTCTTCTTTTCTAAATGTGCTGTAGTATGCAGCATACTTAGAAAGAGGAAACAATGAGAAGAAGTAAATATATTTCTCCTTGTTGTACCACTGGTGAGGAGGTATACAGTTCTGATGCATTACCGGGTCTACCAATTTTCTTAAATCTGGGCATGGGTCAGAATCCATAGGTGGATGTGTGGGAACACCCATGCTCCCCCCATGGCATGCCTCCTTGCTGCACAATAACTCAAGGCAGCGATTTACACTGCCTTTGGTTAATCCAGATTTATCAAGTCACCCAGGGCTCTGCAAAGTGGCCTTGAATGGCTTGATGAATCTCATTTAAGTTTTGCGTTGCCCTTGCATCCCCTTGAGTGGCTCAAATGCGACACAAAACATTGATAAATATGGCCCGTGTATTTTCATCTGAGTTGGGTTTTACAAATGTAACGGTATTTTCGGGCACATATCCAACTGACAGAAGCTTGGAATTTAGAAAACTCATGCAGAAATCGGTGCAAGAATGCCAGTTTCCTATTCTATATCTGCCTACATTATCGTATTCTCCCACCTCGGGGAGTAATGATATTGTACTGTATTGGTAATACCGTACGTGGTATTGCCTCCAGGCATACGTTTCTTAATGAGAGCCAAAATGATGTATTCTTTGAGATTCTCAAATGTGTCTAATTTAAACAATGCATACGTTTGAACTGTATTTGCAATGGCCCACTACTGGATGGTAAATGCGAAAACGTTTAATGACATTGTGTATATTTGGTTATTTGAACTCCGAGTTCTTTCCATACCAAAGTAGCCCGGTAAGAAAAATGAAAACAATGATTACAAAATCATTGACATTTTAAACCACTTTTGAGACAGGGCTGCCCTGGGAGACCAAACGTTTCAGAATCAAAATGACATTGCATTAAAGACGCAGAGGAATATGTGCCTTACTGACGCATTCGTTTTACAAATCGACGAAAAGTGAATCATTTGACGTGGGGGGCTGGCGGAAAAACAGCTGTCTATTGTTCTAGCAAACCCCGCCGGAGGGAGAAATGCCTGAAAACGGGGAGCTTCGAAGGGATTGAGCGCCAAAGCCACATGTTCAGGAATGAGGATGCCCCTCGACTAAAGACAACACGCTGTGTGTACCCAGGGCTCGAAGTCTGGACCCGCTCTCTTGCTGTGCAGCGGTGTTTGTTTTGGAAGATTTATAATAAATAGCTGGGGGATATTGCATGACATTACAGAGGACATTACTTGGGAAAGGGTTAGCGTCTAAAAAGGAACAAAGACAGCGTGCTCGGGCCTCGCGATGAGATATGGGTCACCGCAGATAGAATATGTTTTTCTTGATTCTCCAAGAAGAAAAAACAGAATTAGGAAGAGACGTTAAACAAACAATTTAGTCATCAAGGAACAGCCAGTCAGTAGTATTAGTCAATGTGAGCTTTGCTGCTTCAGATGAATAAAGCAAGTGAGCAGCCCTAAGTAATTTCTATTCAGAGGCTTATCTGTTAAGTCCCCATCAGGGTTCACAGATCTTACATAAAGCCCTGTATCTGAATAAGAGCATTGTGGCGGCACAGCCGTGCAGGGGGTGGTGTCAGGTCACATGTGTACTCCGAAAATTAGAGGAAATAGGGTTTGTGGGGGGGGGGGATCATGGACATTTCAGGATTCCCACGGTAAATTAGGTAATTTTGGCTTTTCTTTAGGACCTCTGCAAGAGCAGCCTACAGCAGGGAAAGCCCCAATAGATACTGATGCCCTCCAACATTCCTAGTGTTTCACTGCTAAGACTTGGGTTTCTCAATCCACCTCTCATTTGAGAGGTAGGGGAGTGAAGCAATTGTTGACAGCTCCCTGCAACATCCACATGGCTTACTACAGCAAAGACACACTAACCCCCATGCACACTTAACATAGCCATTACCTTCCGTCCTTCCCTGGCTTTCCTTATTAACCGATAAGGCCTCCTTGTCTCATCTAGACCCTCCCTTCCCAACTTAAAACGCCTCCCTGCCATGTCCCCCTCCTGTTCTTTTTGTCCATGCCCGTAGACTTACCTGTCTTCCTCCTCCACAGCAGAGTCTGGGGGAGCTTTGCTGTTGTTTCGCTGTGGGTTGCGTTGCTCCTGGCAAGGGTCTCTCAGCTAGGCGACATCTCCTCTGGGACAGTGCAGCTTCCCTGAAGATGTATTTTCTGGCTGCTATGACGGAGTCGGGCGGCTCTAGGATGGCTGGGACTGTGCTTCAGGGTCGGTGCCTTTGGTGGGCATTACATGTCCTCAGCAGCAAGTCATGTGAAAAATGGGATAGCAAGGGGTTTTTGGGCCTTTTTTTTCTTTACTTTTTGGGGGGACGTCAGATGAATAGGCGATTGGTGGGTTTCCTGGAAGGTTTCCATTTTGTGTGTTTCCAGGCTTGTGCCTCCTATTTAAATGCTGGCCAGTTTGGTGTTGGCATTGAGTGGTGCAATGAAGGGCGAGGGCAGTGCGAAGCGATGGTGCATACTGTCTACCTCTTCTTCTTCAGAGGGGGATGAAGTTCCTGTCCCTCAGAAGAGGTCTAAGACCACTCGGAGTTCTGAAGGAGGGAGTGCGCCTTTCATGTCTATAGAGGAGGTGCAGGACATGATTGAGGTGGGCGTGTCTGGAGCACTTCAGGCAGGTGCTGTGAAGTTTCGGAGGTCATCCAGGTCGCAGAAGTAGATGGTGGATGGGGATTCCTCAGCCTTGGATGTTGAGACTCCTTCTACCCCCTCAGGGGGGAAATATGTGATGTGGGACATCCTGGGGCATGTGAAGGAATACCTGGGATTTCCTGCCTTTCAGCCAGTAGAGGCAGAGTCGAACTTGTTTCCCCAGTATGTTACACCATCTCGATTTTGCTTTGCCATTCCAGGATCCTGTCAAGGATATGGTATTCCAACAATGGAAGTATGTGGATAAGGTTCAGGTCCCACGTTTCCTGCAGATGCTGTCTTTGTTGGAAGGAAAGAACACTCTGCCTCATTCTGTTCTTCTGGATTCCATGCTGCCTACCTTGATTGGGAAGATGGCGGTCAATCTGGAGGACTGTTCTCATACCGATGCCGATAGGAAGGTGGACTAGGGCCTTAAGATGGCTTTTGTGGCTGAGAATTTAGCACTGAAGGCAATTCTTTTTTCCACCTATTCTGCCAAACCCTTGGTACAGGACTTTGATAAACTGGTGGTGGCTGTACAAGAGAGATCTGAGTGTTCTGACTCATTGGCTGTAATGGAACAGCAGGCTAGGTTGCTGGCGGACATTTCCTCTGATATTATACGCTCCTCTGCTTTGGCTTTGGAGGCCTTGACTGCAGCCAGGCAGTCTCTTTAGTTTCAGCAGTGAAAGGCTGACCCTGATGAAAAGGCTGCCCTTATGAGAATTCCGCTCGAAGGTCAGGAACTCTTTGGGGATCAGTTACTGGCCATGATCTCTAAGACATTTAAGGAGCAGAAATGTGCTTTGCCTCATAAGGGGGATTCCTTGGCTAGCAGAGAGTGGAAGAAGACTTCTAAGTCTTTTCCAAAATTTGAGTCCGGGTCTTATTCCTCTACAAAATGAAGATTTCAGCCCCGCCTTTTTCCTAAAAGTTCTGTTCCTGCTCAGAAGGGAGTTTCCAAGAAGAGCACCTGACGATCACTGTTCTGGGGAAGTTTGCCAGTTGGAGGAAGACTGCAACATTTTCTGTCGGTTTGGCGGGAGGATGTCATGCATCAATGGGTACTGAACATTGTGGCGAATGGCTACTCCATAGAGTTTGACCACGTTCCTCCAGATACTTGGGTTTCGGCGACGCCAGTTCCTGTGGCAGGAGTAAAGATATCCGTCCTGCTAGATGAGGTCTAACTGTTGGCCAAGGGAGCCATTTCTAGAGTTCCACTGAGGAAACATGGTGAATGGGCTTAGTCCATCCTGTTTCTGGTTCAGAAAGTGTTTGGGCTATTTTTCCCAGTGCTGGATCTCAAGTGGGTCAATTCCTGAATCATGACAGTTCATTTCAGGATGTTGATTCTGCAAGCGATTGTCGCTCTGATTGGTCTGGGAGATTTTTTTTTGTGTCCCTTCGTTCTGCAGGATGCCTACCTTCATGCCCCTGTCACAGGGCCCTCTCAGAGATTCCTGAGGTTTGCAATAGGGGACAATCATTTTCAGGTCTGTGCCCTTCTCTTTGGCCTCAAGTCCTCACCCAGGGTGTTCACAAAGGTGCTGGCTCTGCTGATGGCTCTCCTTCATACAGAAGGGGTGTTCGTAAATCCTTATTTGGACAAACGTTTGGTGCAGGCTCCCAGCGAAGTCCAGTTAAGGGTTCATGTGGCAAGAGTGTTGTCATGGTTTATGATACATTGGGTGAAGTCAGATTTGGATCCCTCTCAGGACATTGAGGCTCGCTTTCTGACACTTCCAGGGTTGGTGACATTGTCAGAGAGGCAGTTGCTCTCTCTGCAGGATCAAGTGAGATCTTTAGTGACTCAGGTGTCTCCCCAGGCACTTTGAGTGGTTGAGAATACTAGGGCACTTGGCTTCAGTGGTGTTTCTGGTTCCTTGGGCCAGGTTTCATCTGTATTAACTGGTCAACTGGATTCTCTCCCATTGGTCTCCAGAGACTCTCAGGTGCTCATTCTGAGTTTGGCGGGCAGCGGAGGCTGTCCGCCAAACTCAACCCGCCACCTGACTGCTGGTGCCATCAGCACACCGCCGGTCGTATTCCGACTTCACCGCAGGGCCGGCGGGCGGAAACAGTGTTTAACAGGGCCTTAACATTGACGCCGGCTCAGAATCTAGCAGACGCCAATGTGGCGGTGCAGCAGGTGCAGCAGCACCTGGCATACATTTCACTGCCCGTAATTCAGGCAGTGAAATGCGCGACGGGGCTGTGCATGGGGCCCCCCGGCACCCACATTCTTCCAGCTTCCAGGCTGGCAGAATGGAACTCGTAATCCGGCTTGCACCACTTCTCACAGCGCTGCCCTGGCGCATTACAACCGCCGAGACTGCCAGGATGGAGGCCATCTCTGGCATGGCGGTGTCAGCAGCATTACTGTGGCATTTTGGCCACGGTCTGAATGTGGCGGATCGGTCTGCCACTACCGCAGCAGTCTGATGGCCACCCTGAGTCTGGCGGTCTCAAGACTGCCAGACTCAGAATGAGCACCACAGTCTTCAGGAGTGGATTACGATGTCTGCACCCATCTGCAGGGACTTGATGTGGTGGCTGGAGAGGGAGCCACTGATGCTGGAGATTCCCCTGTCTCCTCCGGCTCTGGTGATTGTGACAACAGATGCCCGTCTCTCCAGGTGGGAATTGGAGGAGTGGCTGGGGTCAGAGCAGGTTCAGGGGTTTTGGTCCCTCAGAGAGTCACAGAGGTCCTCAAAGTGAAGGAAATTGAAAACTGTTCTTCTGGAAATGATGCACTTTCAGGGGCTCCTGAGGGGGAAGGCGGTTCTGGTGCAAACTGACAATTTAGTCACCAGGGCATACATCAACATACAAGGGGGGACTGAATCCAGGGCTTTGAATTTGATTGCACAGAAAATTTTCTTGTGGGCTCAGGTCTCTGTTCTCTTGCGTCTGGCTCTATACATTTGAGGAGTGGACAATGTTAGGGCGGATATTTTGAGCAGGGAAATTCCTCCCTCCAAGGATTTTTACCTCTGCTTTCACTGTTCAGTCTTCTGATACAGAGGTGGGGTCGACCAGTGTTGGACCTGTTTGCTTACCCAGGGAATGCGAAGGTAGAGAGATTCTGTTCACGGTTTTGGAGTTCTCTGGCTTGGGCAGTGGATTGGTTAGCTTGTGATTGGCCCCAGGGTCTCCTCTATGCATTCCCACCCTTTCAGTTGAACATTTTGAAGAGTGTTTTCTTTCCACCTTACACTAATTTCAGGAATATTGTACAACTATGAAGGAACAAAATATTTCAGTGTAACAATGACTATGGTGACTCCTCCATAACTTTCATGATGTGCCTTTATTCTTACAACAAATTGACTAGAACTATGTACCCTACATGATACATTCATAATTCAGGTGAGAACTACAAATATTTAGAGTAGAACAAAGAATTTATGTTTTTCTTTAAAAAATCAGGAATTGGCATCATCCTAGCAATTATTAGATTTGTACCATTATTTTGTCCTGAAACGTAATGCCACATACTTTTTCTGTGCTTTTGTATTCTGCCCTGTCCGTCACATGGAATATGTACATGAGGTATACACATCCAGAACATTCTAGGGAAATAAAACTGTACAAAATAGAAGTCACTTGACACCTTGTGGAGAACGGAAAATTAAATGAATATCAATCACAAAGCACAAGGTGGCAAAGAAAGTGTTGCATGTCCAAGCCTATGAAGCACTAGATCTTTGAGCTATAAAGTATGCAAGAACCAATCAAAGAATTGCCACTATGACATTATGTGGGTATATAAGTATAACAAGTTACAGTAACAGTCAGGAAGCACTGTCTTTGTGTGTGGAATTGAAAGGCAACAAAGCACTCTTCCGTTTTCCACCACGTCCTTGAGTAACTAAATACAGGATTAGGCCTGTACTAGATGCAGATCAGAGACATTACCTAAGAGAAAACAGACATGGACTCCACCACTGTGACTAGTCACCCCCATGCAGAATATCAACAGGATGTAGTAGGTATCTTCAAGGCAAAGATATATCCTAAGTAACTTGCCTTATTCAGTTTCATGCTTAACTGTAATATTGAAAGGAAAAACCTTAAGAATATCTGTTTGTAGCCGACTCTGCACTTTGATGTAAAACTTATAATTTCACCATCCACTCTTTGTGGAAGATGAAATATAGTTTCTAAATAACTCTTTTAGAACTGCAAAGTAATGAACGGTTTAATTTTCTGTTGCTCTCTAGTCTTGGCAATTCGTATGCTTATATTAGTACTATAATACCTTGTACTTGACATTCATACATACAATGAGCAACACAGTACACTCTAAGAATCCTTCCTGTTCCGTACCAAGACAATCCTTAGCAAATGTAACAATCCCTAATCTTAGATGAGTGCATATGAATGTTCAGAAAATTGTTCACATTTTGTTTCTATCCGCAGCATGATTTCTGAATACTTCTGTGTATGGCCAATGTCCTTCAATACAAATCTATAGAAAAGCAATGGGTCTTGGCAAGGAAATCCACTATCTGTGTAGCCAGGTCGTCAAGGCAAACAGGTTGTGCCACGATTGCCCAGCAACAATGCTGAGGGCACAAAAGAAGTTATACTCAGAAATCCAATAGCCATCTTTCTAGTACATGGCCTTCTGGAAATTTTAGTTCCCTGTCAGAACACTGTTGCCTAGCCAGGAAAGCACAGTATCAGTCTAGACAGAGCTGACACTTCACAATGACTGTCAACCTTTCCTTCTCTGAAAGAAAGTCAGTGCAAGTGGGTGTGTAGTGGCTCTCCACACTAATCCTGTACCAAGTGGTAACCAATGCTTCCAGTCCCAATTCCTGATGGTAACTCCACAAAATAAGGGAAACTCATATGACAGATTCCGCGCATGACTACATTTGTTTAATAAAATGGATATAAAACAAACGTGATACAGTGCACCTTTAAGGTTTAGCCTGTTCTGTATGTGCCACAGAAAATAAAGAAATAAAAATACATTAGGAGGATAATATTAATATCTACTATTAAAGTGAAAAAGGCAGTTTGCTGTGGCACTGTGGAAACTCAGCTCCTTGCATCGATGGGAACACACAGTAGTGGCACAGGTGGAGAGTGGGAATGCAGGTAGATTGTTAGCATGGCATACTCGTCTGGGAAAGAGATGAACCATCATTTTCCAGGTTCCTGGACCAACAGGGGAAATGATCTTCTCCCAAAGTGGAATCCACAAAGTTTTTCACAAGGCATAATTGGGATCTGTATGGGGCTGGCGACCTTGTGTTTGCCCGGATTATGTCTGCTTTCCTAGACAAGGTGCAGTTGCCATAACTTCTGGAAGGGGAAAAAGAAGGGCTGGGAGCCCTTATCTTGGAGTTGGAAATCTGAGACCCCAACAAAGACCTGGCATGTGCTATGACTCCTGGGGTGGATGGCCTCATTGTTGAATTTTATTCGATTTATGCCACACACCTGGTTCTCAGACTGGGTGCAATGTATGTCAATATGTTGAAGTGCAGGCACCTTCCAGATGCGACCAGGGAGGCCTTTATTGTCTCCATCCCTAAGCACTGTGTGACAGCACCAATGCAGCAGCGTACCCGTCCACTCTCTATGTTGAACTTAGATTATAAAATTCTGAGCAAAGTTCTGGTGAACAGGTTTCTACCCCATTTATCTGTGCTCGTGCATGAGAATAAAAATGACTTTATTCCTAAGTGTAACACATCCCAAAACATCCGACGCCTCTACTGTGTGCTGGAGGAGATGGATCGGAATTGATTTACTGAAGCCCTGCTTCTCTCCGTAGACGTCCCATAGTGAGGTGTCAGTTCTGTCTAGACTGAAGCTGTGCTTTCCTGTGCTAGACAACAGTGTTCTGACAGGAAGGTCTTTGATGCCCTTTTGGTGGGATTATCAGCTGGAAGTCATGAACATGATGTCCCTGGGAGGGGGTTGGAGACACTGGGTGACTCTATTGTATGCCGGTGCACAGGGACAGGTGCGTCCGGGTGTGTGTGTGCCTCTAACACTTTGAAATTAGTCACAGCAGAAGGCAGGGATCCTCCCTCTCTGCCAATCTGTGCGAGCTGGTGATTGAAAACATTTGCTTTCCTCCGGAGAGTGGAAGGACGAGACAGGGGTATGCCATGGCATGATCAGGAGCATATCTGCTCACTTTATGCAGATGACATATTGATCTTCCTAACGAGTCCCCGAATGGGTATCTCAGGGATCATAATGCTACAAGACAATTTCAGACAGGTCTTGGACATTAATACTAATTGGCAGAAATCCTGTGCTTTCCCAGTCTCCTCTGAGCACATTGGCCCTCCAGTGCCCGTTAGAGCTCTTGGTTTGCAAGGGGAGCCTAGAGCTCTCAAGTATTTGGGGACCAGAGTGTATCACTCTGACACAGATAACCGAGAGGGAAATCTTGGTTGTGTTATGAGGGGCCTCAAAGGATGAGTGGCTTCTGGAAATGCAACCCCCAGTTATAGCTGAATCGCACTGACCAAAATGGTGATTTTGCCCAGAGTGCTTTATTATTTTTGTAAATCTTCCAGCCTGATTACCGGGAACGTGGTTTCACTCCCTAAGCTTAGAGAACTAATCTGGGATGGAAAGTGAGCTAGGGTGTCACTGCGTACACTTCAGAGACCCACAACTGCAGGCAGTCTGGGTGTCCTATGCTATGAATTGTATTACCTGTTCAAGCAGATGCAGTGCATTGCTTGATGGCTGGCAGGGCTCAATTTGTCAGAAAAGAGGGAGCTTGGGGCTCTGAGTAGAGAGGGAGTATTACTGGCTATATAGCTCAGAGTTAAACTCACCCCACTGCATAGGCCCCGGCTACTCTGTATGGAGCTTTGGTGCGAGAGGGTGGCACATAGATGCAAGGGGATGGCTGCTCTGTATGCCCCTGTGCTGCTGTTGGTGGGTTTAGCAACCATAGTAGAGGGCTTTGTCACTGCCTGTCGACTGGCACTTAGGACGGAGGAAAGAGTGCAGGCTTTAGGGGACTATTACTCCGTGGGCTTATTCCGCATGATGAAGGAACTGATGCCTGGAGATAATTTGCCAGGTTCTCAGTTCTTGAGATACGGTGCGCTGACTGGAGTTATTGGACATCTCCTGGGGAACCTGGAACTTGAGCCTTCGGTGCATGATCTCTTGCAGACCTTATTCAAGTTTGGCAGGAGATGGCAGCATATGTCCTGGGTGTATAAATAAAACTGTGCTCGCATTGAAAGTAGATGACCTGCAAGCTTTAAAGGCCATGTGGGAGGAGTTATCTTACCAACCATTCAATGGGAAAAATTAGGGTCAGTCCTTGGAGCTCTCTTACACTCTCACACACAACACGCGATTCAAGTACCCCCAATTCAACTACTTACACTGAGCATACCTCACGCCATATAGACTGAACATTATGTTACACACTACTGACTTGAAATGTCCCAGGCCTGCCTTGACCAATGCAGGCTTGCTCCACCTGGTGTGGGGCTATGCTATAATCAACTATTTCTAGTTTCAGGCCACTATGGATTTTGAACATACGTTGGGCCATAGCCGCTCCACCCATTGAGATCTGCCTCCTTGGGTTACATGCCCAGAAACATTTGGTAATAGCTGTTCAAACCAAGAATTGGGTATATCCTGCAGAGCCATTGTCCGCCACTGGAAATCCCCACAGCCTCCTCCCACAGTCAATGGTGGGCAGAGGTGGAGAAGTGGGCCACGCCTCAGGGCGCAGCGTTACATGCAGAGGTATACAGGGGGGCACACGGAAAGCCCATTGCCAATCTGCGGATAGAGGTGAACACTAGCTTTTCAGATTATGACCCATAGGAGCTGCTGGCACTAGCGCACATTGGGAGTGACACTTGTGTTGATTGCTGATAGATTGTATGAGCCGGCGGCCATCCGGGTGACTTGATGCCAGAGGCGTGGGCATGGGGACCAATATGCCATGAAGTTCCTTTATAATACATAAGCCTTATTCTCCAGTCTGGTGCTCCTTCTAGCTCCACCAGCCATCTCCCCTTTGCTGATAGAAGCATTGCCAAGGTTCTCAAATGCTGATACATGGAGCTTAGCTGGGCAGGATTTATGTGTTTTGTGTTTGGGGTTTGTTGTTAAGGTTAGATTACTCTTTGATGAATGAGAATTGATAGGGGGCTGCACATCACTACTGGCGAAGTGGCTAAGTATAAGTGCCGTTGATTCTGCATTCAGACTTATAATTTTTTATATTGCTGGCCTCTGTGAAGGTTTCAGTGTAACTTAGCTTGCTGTTTCATACATGTGATGTGTACCTGTAATTTGACTGTAAATAAGCAATACTGTGTAACTTTATATTCCTGCTTAAACCCAAAAAAAGAAAGTTCAAAGAAAAAGTAAAAGGTGAAGTTTTCTGTTTTGGTTCATACTCTAGCGTAAGGTTTGAAAAATCCAGCTGTTAGACCCGACAGCCTTACAGTGGTCTTCCCCCAAACATTTTGCACACCTTACCTCACTTTTGTTGACCTGTTTTTGCTGGCCTTAGGTCTCTGGACACTTCACCACTGCTAACCAGTGCTAAAGTATATGTGCTCACTCCCCTAAAACATGGTAACACTGGTGTATCCACAGTTTGCATATTTAATTTACTTATAAGACCCTAGTAAAGTGCACTATATGTGCCAAGGGCCTGTAAATTAAATGCTGATGGTGGGACTGCATCACTGATTGTACCTGATCAATCAGTGATTGATTACTTAAGTAGCCCTTTAAACATGTCTCAGGCCTGCCACTGCACAGCCTGCATGTGCAGTTTAACTGCCATATCGACTTGGCATTTAAAACTCCTTGCCAAGCCTTAAACTCCCCTTTTATTACATATACGTCACTCGTAAGGTAGGCTCTAGGGAGCCCATAGGGCAGGGCGAGATGTAAGTAAAAGGCAGGACATATACTGTTTGGTTTTACATGTACTATTAGTGAAACACTCCCAAATCAAATTTTCACTACTGTGAGGCTTACCACCTCTTATATAACATTGGGGATTGCTTAATACTTTTAGTAAGTGTAATTCCTGATTGAGAAGGGGTAGGGCTGTCGTGTTTGGTGCCTATTGACTTGTAATAATACATCCTCTTTAATGGTAAAATTGGATTCATGATTACAACTTTAGAAATGCCACTTTTAGAAAGTTATCACTTTTCTTCTCTGACGCCCTGTGTACCAGCTGCCTGCCTCCATTACACGTCTAGGTTGGGTGAAAGCTTGACTTTGTGCATTCCCTATAGACTGTCATGTACAAAGGGAGCTGAGGTGTTCCACTTAGATCCTGATGGCCCATCACCACGCCGATTGGCTTTCCTGTGTTAGAGGGGAGGGAGGAGCTGACACTTGAACCTGAACAGGGTTGTGCTTGTCCCCCACAGAGAGCTGCCTACCTCCCTGTGGTGTGTCTGGAGGCCGGCAGGAAAAGTAGGACCTGTGTGCACTTCAGAGCCCCTCTTTGAAGTCACCCCCACTTCAAAGGCACCACTTAGGTGTAAGAACTGGACTTTTGACCCTACCAAATCAGTACGCTTTAGGACCTGAGACTCTGCCAGGAAGGACTGCTGTGCTGAAAGGACTGCCACTTTGCTGGAGCTCTGCTGGACTTTGCTGGACTTCTGCTTTGCTGTGCCTGCCCTGCTGCATGCTGTGCTCTTTCCTGGGAATGAGGACTGGACCTCCAACTCTTCGTCCCTAGACCAAAGTGAGTCCAAGGGCTTGCTGGTTTGTCTTCTAATCTGAAGTCTCAGGGACATCAAGGACTTCACTCTAAGTCTGCTGCAGCTCCTGGACTCTGCCAGCTGTGAGTCCTACGCGGCCACATGGTGCCAATCCATTCCTGGGCCCCTGGAAGTGGGTTCTTCAGCTGCTTTCCACTAACATCAATGTATCAATGATGTTGCACCAATCGGAACCGCTGCATCCTCCCTCGGTGCCAACACATTAGCATTGCTGCTGAGTCAAGGACTCCTAATCACTGACTGCGTGGCTCAGGATTGACGCATCAGCACCAGCCCTGGTGCATCATCGTCGCATCACCGACTGCGTGGCTCAATTACGATGCATTGCCTTCATCATAAAGGGTTCGACGCTGCATTGCTGCATGGAGATTTTTCAATATGTGACTCAATAATGGTGCATCCCCGGACACCCTGGATTGGACCCGATGCATCACCTTTGCATCACCTCCTTTGCTCCTCACATCAGATCTTCGACATCAATGAAACCCTCCAGCAATGGTACTGTTTTAGCGGGACAAGGTTGGCCCCTGTAGCCAGCCTGCACTCCATCGTTGTTGGTGTGAACTTTGGATTTACCCCTGTTTAGTGTGACCAGATAGCCCCGGTTGGCGCTCTAAGTTATTAAACACTACAATTGCAGATATTCTTTAAAAATCCATATCTCGACTTCTACTCATTGCCTTTTGTTGTTTTGGTCTTGTTGTGTTCATTAAATTAAGATCCATTTTTCAAACCTGGTGTGGATTATTGTTGTGTGGTGTTTTATTTATTTATTTTACTGTTTTAAGTGTTGCACAACTGCTTTACACATTACCGTTACGTTAAGTCTGACTGCTCTTTGCTACACTACCAGAGGGTGACCACAGGTTAGTTCAGGATGTGTAACTGATTTACCATGACTAGGGTTGTGATTCCTACTTGGACAGGGTGCAGACCTCTGCCAATTAGAGACCCAGTTTCTAACACCAACCCTCAATGAATAAATACCTTTGCAATGTAAATTTCATTTAAGCCTTTTTTGCTTATTTTTTAGATGTGCATTATGGACTAACTTGTCATACTGGCAGAGTGCCAGGTGGTAGTAATCTGCGATGGGCTGCGTTTCTTCTCATCTTCATATGTGTTATTCCTTCTTTAGGGCATATATGCCTCCTTGCCAATGGAAAAACTAGCACCCAGTGCATTGCTCCGGCACAGCCTGTGATCCATCAGAACATTTTATTATTTAAAAACGTCTGTATTTCTGCTGTCTGTTCATTAGATACATAGTATTTGGTATTATCTACAAAACATAATCCCTAACATTTCAATAACTGTGAATTTTGTGTTAATTGGTCAAATTTGATTCCTCTATTTTTCCAAGAAAATTACGGCTCCTAAAATTCAGCAATTGCGTGGGAAGCTCTGAAGCAACAGTTTGGGTCAGAGCAAAGCCTTTTCTGCTTATATGAACACGGCCCAGCGCAAACAATGGCAGGAGCCTCAACAAGTGTTGATATCACCCGAACTTAATTTTGTACTTATATGCTTTCAAGACCTTTGAGTTCACAAAAAGCCAGCAACTAATGACATTTCCGTTTTGAAATTACAGCAAGATTTCATTGTTCTGTTTCTAAACTTAAATTGTGAGATTATTAAATTAACCTTTGACATTATTCAGTCATTTTCCAATTTACTGTGTTACAAGGCCAATCATAATTGATGCAAAATGATGCTGTGTAATGCACCCTTTCTGAATTTCCACCCATCCTAGCGCTCAGATATGTCCACTGACTAAAAAAGAATCTTGGGAGAAATGTTTGCATTATTTGGTATACCCTTTCCACTGCTGGTTTCTAAAATGGATAGACTTCTAAACCGATATACTTTACTGCTGCCACCTTTACTGTGGCACACTGTCCTAATAAAAATGTTTATTTCAATATTATTTCAAGTTTATTTCGCTTCAGTTCATTATTTTCTACTTGTTAGCATTTTCAACCTGGTGTTTCGTCTGGGTCAGTAAACATCCCAGACTCAGCCGACAGAGTTTAACAATGTCTGCTGGAGATTGTGGACAGTTATTCCACAACTTTTAAGATCTGACTTCTTTCCTTCCTTGATAACTCTCCTCGTAGATCTTAACATATTGTTATCCATGATCTACTATTATTTCTTCCTATACCACAAATGCTAAATAAACTCATTTTAAGAGTTCGAAATTTTGGTGCAATAAAATGATGCTTGTTTTCATTTCGTTTGCTTATATTTGCTTCTATATGGTTTTTCCTTAGTTTCTTTATATTATGAATTAATAATAATTTTTTAATGAGCGAAATCGGAGACCATTTGAATGATTTCATCGAACTTCTTTTCAGGTTACAGGACATTGTAACTGTTTCCTATCTTATTCTATGTAATGTGGGAGTAAGTGTTAAGACCTCTTGTCCAGATATCGGGGACACTCAGAATAGTCTGGTATTTATATAGGCTTTATTTTAAAAAGATTGGATTAGCTAATTGCTATTTTTAGCTGCAGAACAAAATATTCTTCTTGTGTATTTAATTTGGGAACATGAAAAGATGCTTGCAGTATTGAGTGTATGGTATCAGACTGGCACAAAATGTGTTTTCTTTAATGCACGTTCATTAACAGTAGAAATCTGCATAGCATGAAGTTTTTTAGTATGTGAATGATTTACTATACATTCGCTTACGTACACAGTGTTAATAGGAATATTTTACCTTCGTGACACCATTGTAATAGTTCGGTGATGGCAGACTGGTTAGGCATGTTTTGGTCCCGCAGCCCATTTTACAAAAGTTGGCATGGTGTTTTTAACTTCCTCTACTTATTCATCCTTTCTACGTATTCAAATCTCATATCAAAAACTGCTATGTCATGGCTGAGCAAAGCTATGGGAGAAATGAGCATGGTGGGCACGGAGTGTGAAATTAATATGATAGTGGCATGATCAGTTATCACTGTCAACTGGAGGTCTGTTCCTTTCACCTTATTTTCACATTCCACAGAATAATTACGCCAAAATATGGAAATTGAAATATTGCTTTCTCTCTAGAAATTAGAAGTTAAAAACATTTGTCTAGATTTGGAATTGCGTGATGATTTTTTGGAGAATTTACTGAATGCACTTCAGAATCCACTTCACATTTGTAAGTTGTATTTGTGCCTTCTGTTTTCCATGTTGTAGTGTTTTTATGTGTACATAATTCATTAGGTTCATGACTTATTCACCTTTCTTTTTTCGAAAACACTTTTTCTTGATTTATGAGAAGTGTATTGGTATATCATACCCAGGAGATCATTGATTTATTGTGTCTGATAATCATGTAACCTGCTTATCAATTGTCACCTTCCGATTTTTGTATTTTTCTATGCATCAGTTAAAACAAACCCAGCGGCGGGAGGAGAAACACCCTGCAGATGATGCTAAGGTGTGCAGCAAGGATACTGGTGGAAGAAATTGACAGATCAAAGATGTAAAGGCATTCCACTTTGGCGTTAGGAAGCCCATGCCGTGATCAAGACCTGGGATCTAGGAGGAACAATTTGCTATTCAACCTTTCGCTAGAATTGGCCACAATACCACTAAACTGGCTGGTTTGGTCTTCCCAATACTTAAGAAATCGAATGCTGATCCAAACAGTATGCCCAACTATTGCCCCATATCACTTCTACCTCTGCTGGGGAAAATGTTGGGAAGCTATGTCAACAAAGAACTTATGGCATTCTTGGAGGAACATAAGATTCTGGATCCCTCCCAATCAAGATTCAGAGCGGCCCATAGCCCATAGACCATGTTGGTGGAAGCAGTGGCGGTTGGCGGCAAATTACATTGGAGGGGCAAAACACATACACAAAACAGTACACATAACACACTAATATAAACATAAAAAATAACTTACTCTACTGATGTTCTGCAGCACGTCCCTGTTGCCCACCAGCACATCCTCCAAGCGCAAAGATCACAGCCAACTCCCTCATCCAATGAAGATTCTGTTTTCATGCGTTAAGCAGCATGAAAAAAGTGTCTTGATTGGCTGGTGTGGGCCAGCTCCACACTCCAAAAGGCAACATAGGCCTGTGCCTTCTCTCCAATCCAGCTGTCCGAGACAGCTAGGTTGGAGAGATTTGAATTTTGCATGTCGGTTTGGCTGTAGCAAGGTAACCGGCCAAACTAACATGTGCACTTCAAACTGAAGCAGCCAATCATTGGCAGCAGTGATGCACTTGCCTCACCCTGCTCTCACACCCAATTTGCTTGCAGAGAGCATGAAACGCCTCTGCCCGCCTCATCCTCGACATACCCCGCAGCAGCCACATCTCCGCACACCTGAGACACCTGCATTGGCTCCCTGTCAGCAAAAGGATCACTCTCCGACTTCTCACCCACGCACACAAAGCCCTCTACGACAAGGGACCGGAATACCTCAACAGACGCCTCAGCTTCTACGTCCCCACCCGCCTCCTCCGCTCCTCCGGCCTCGCACTCGCTGCTGTCCCTCGCATCCGCCGCTCCACGGCGGGTGGGAGATCTTTCTCCTTCCTGGCGGCCAAGACCTGGAACTCCCTCCCCACCAGCCTCAGGACCACCCAGGACCACTCCGCTTTCCGGAGACTCCTAAAGACCTGGCTGTTCGAACACCGATAACCCCCCCTTTTTCCCCTAGCGCCTTGAGACCCGCAGGGGTGAGTAGCGCGCTTTATAAATGTTAATGATTTGATTTGATTTGATTTGAAGAGAAAATGTTAATAAAATCATTTAATTGCCATTTTATTTTTGCTGCTTTCTACACAGGAGTGTGGGAAGGAGCGATGCCCCTTCGCTCCCACGGAGGAACTGCCGCTCAGTGGAAATCACAGTGTTTTGGATGCTGACTCCCCTGAAATACTTGTGTTGTTAGATCTTTCTGTGTCTTTTGACACTCTTTCTAATGCAGTATTGATCAGCGAATTGCATGCAATTGGTGCTGAGGACAATGCCCTTCGGTGGCTCACCAACGTCCGATGGTCACACTCAAATGATCAGGCTGGGTCCTTTTAAATCAGCACAATTTCCATAAACAAGGGGATGCCTCAGGGCTCATCCCTGAGACCGACTTTGTTTAACATCTATGTGGCTCCCCTGGCACAGATTGTTTAATCCTGTGGCTTTGATGTAATCTCCTATGCCAATAATCCCCAGCTGATCATTTTGCAAGGACAAGATAATGACAATGCAAAACATCACTTTCGGGAATGTCTGAATAGAATTGTGGCCTGGATAATGACTAATTGTCTCCAGCTGCATAGCTAAAAAACTGAAATCTTTCTGTATGGAAAAGCTCTGCTCCTCTAGACCCCTGATTGGTAGCCCATGGAACTGGGGGCTGCTCCCTCCCCAAGTCACATCACAAAAAATCTGGGTGTTAAATTAAACCAGGAACTTTCTATGAAGAATCACATAGTTGCCACCTGTGGTTCCTCAATAGCGACTATGAGGCTACTGAGGAGAGCTTCCTTTGCTACCATCTTCCATTAGGAATATGTTGGTCCAGGCTTTGGTCATAAGCCGCCTTGATTACAGTAATGCTTTATTAATGGCAGTTAACAACACCTTACTGTCTGAGCTCTAGGTGTTGCAAAATACTGCTGCCTACATGGTCTGCAATCTTTCAGCAGGCTCACCCTCAGTGCCTACTCTTAAAGCTCTTCATTGGCTCACAAAGCGCATCTTTGCTGCCTTACCTATAACTCCTTGATGGGTACAGCCCAGTTAAACCTAATGGACAAATTCCATTGTTATCAACCTTCTTATACTTTAAGATCTAGCAACAAGGAGCCTCTGAGGTTCCCATGTGTTGTACGTCTGAGTACAATGGTAGATCCTTTTCCTTCATGGCCCCCACTGCCTGGAATTAACCCCATCTCTACTGCTGCATGGATTTAATCTTATTTTTTTTTAAATGTTGAAAGCCTGGCTGTTTTAGGCTTTAGAAGCTTGATATATGCTGGCCGAGCACCAAGATATACCTACAGGTATGATTCGTTGTGCTTTATAGGCTAAGATAACATAACAGGATTAAAGATTTTCCATTCACCATATTAAAAGCTCACTTGGACATACCATTATAACTTCCAGTAAAAACCAATGCATGGAATGCTTATCTGTATAATTTAATCTTGTGCACAGCCAATTGTTTACCTAATCTTCTGCCACTTAATTGCCGACCTTTTTAAATTTGACTTTAAATATGGTCTTATAGAATACCTCACGCACATTTTTTAACAATTAGAGATACTCTAGCAAAGCTTGTTTCTTATTTCAAAGTGCCAATAACCACAAAGCTAGTCACACCTGTCTGAGAACTGCCTAGAAAAAATTGAGTTCTAGGTCATGTACAATACAAAATATTGTAAGTTAGACAGATGTTCACTACCATAAATGTTTCATTTTCATTGTCTCCTAGCCACTAAATAGCTATCCAGGAGATTCATAGAAAGAACCTTAAACAAGCCTCATTACGGTTACAACCCACATATCACTATTTTAAAATATGTTGTAATTAATTATCTTTGAAGTTGGGGAGTTTATGAGGTACACAATATGCAATAAACAGATTTGTTATATCACCTATTTAAAAATGTACTTAACAATAAAATTTTGGAAGGCAGTATACAATGATGCAGGGAGATGCAACTACTGACAGGAAGAAGTGGGTAAAAAGTCAAATAAAAAAAAAGAAGAAAATTATTCATACAAACAGCAACTTCTTTGGAGGGTTTCACTATACATTAGTACACAAATCTCTTGGTTTTAATCACAAGAGTTGCCTGTAAATAGCATCCTGACCCTCTGAGAAATCTATTAACAACATTTTATAAGAATAAAAAAACTTTGATGTCCCCCAAAGTTTTACAGTTTAAAAATTTGAGATATATTAAGCAACAGAGAAGATGGGGCGAATGAGTACAAAGATATAGACAGAGGACGTTGGACTTAGATAGGGATCTCTGTCTTTATCTATTTTTAGCCCATTAAAAAATATATTATGCTTCCAATGACTAAAAATTGGTATCTACCTTTACATTTTTAATCTGGTTTCATATCTGCACTAAAACCTCAATGTCCATTTACTTCAGCGTGATCCATGGAAAGGCTCTAAATTCAACAGCTCCTATTCCATCAAAATGATGTCAAGGAGCGCCTAATTATTTGTCTTGAATGCAGAATGTTAGCACTCCAGTTGTTCATTAGAACTTTGATGTTTACATTTATGCTGGCGCACTCGCAGAGGTCTTCTTCCCACCTCAGATTCAGAAACCACAAGCGCTCTGGTGAAACACCATACCTTATTCCACCACTAGAAGTCGACTGAATCTTTGGACTCAGTGAGGATTGTAGTGGCCGGATTCATTCAACACCAAATAATAACACAAGAATCATAAACCATTCTAGGCAGCATGAACCATTAAAACACTAAATAAAACTTGAAACCGAATAAAGTTTCAAAGTTTTATTACAACCCCAAAATCAATGTAACATGTATGGTGCACAAAACTAAATTATAAACAAACATAAAAACCATAGGTTGACTAAAACGTCAAAAAATATTTCTCCTACTAAACATCCGTACCATTAAACACTCTAAAAGAATGACATAAATCATCAAAATGACAATATGCACATTACTTTCAGTAAATCATCAAAATACACACAATCAATTTCATGGCAGGGCCATCCTTATCTCTAATACAAATTCAGACTTGCATGTGGAGGAACTGGCAAAGCAAAAAGGAAAAGACAAAAATAATTTGAAACAAATCCTCTAACTAGGGCAACTCTCTATAAAAATATGCTGGTGTAATTATCTAAGCTGAAAAAGAAACAAGAAACCACATTTCGTTTTACCTCTCCTCATGGGACAGCAGACAGAAAAGTTTCATCAGGTGAGTGTTCACCTTCTCTCGACATCAGGTGACAGCAGCATCAGGACAGTGCAGAAAACGAAATCAATTAATTCAAAATAAGTATGATTAATTCATGACCATTTGATACTCATAATATACTTCATTTCTACAATTTCTTCTTAAAGTTAAAACTTTGAACATTAATTCTAATGAATAATTCACTTAAACAATAATGCACAATATCCTCATGTTAAAACGTGGTGTCAAATACAAATGGAGGCTACAATGTCCACCATAATTTAAATGTGCACATTTTTACATTCCCACATTAAATTTTCTGTTAGACTTTTAAATGAAGGCTTGTAAGTCACCATATGCTAACTTCTATGCCACTATTGTATTAGTAAAATTTGATCTCTATCAGACCCTCCTCTGATGGCAATTTATGCCATCACAGAAGAATGTTTCTCACTTACAATGAGACAAATCAAAACCTTGTAGTGCGATAATCGTCAATTCTCTTCATAGTCTTGTAATATTGTTTTCTCATATTTTCCATTTCTATTTCTTCTCTCCTCTATCTATTCTGTACTCTTTGGGCCAGATGTAGGTAAGTATGGTTTTGCGAGTTGCAATTTGCGAGTCATAGAGACTCGCAAATTGCAACTCGCAAAACCACATGCAGAAAGGTGTCTCAGACACCTTCTGCGAGTCGGTATGGGGTCGCAATGACCCACCTCATTAATATTAATGAGGTGGGTCGCAAATTGCGGCCCCATACCGACTATGGGCACTCGCAAACATGGAGGCCTGCTGTCGTCAGCAGACCTCCATGTTTGCGACTGCTTTTCAATAAAGCAGGTTTTTTTTTTCAAAGTGCAACCCGTTTTCCTTAAAGGAAAACGAGCTGCACTTTGAAAAATAAACCGAAACCTTTTGTTTCGGTATTTTTCAGGGCAGGTAGTGGTCCATTGGACCACTGCCTGCTCTGAAAAATTATTTTTGTGATCATTCACAAAGGGGAAGGGGTCCCATGGGGACCCCTTCCCGTTTGCGAATGAGTTACCATCCACTTCAAGTGGATGGTAACTGCGAGTTGATTTGTGACCGCTTTTGCGGTCACAAATCAACTTACATCGCGGTGCGTGTTGCAAATAGGAAGGGAACACCCCTTCCTATTTGCAAGTCGGAAACACATTTTGCGAGTCGGTTCCGACTCGCAAAATGTGTTTCTGCATCGCGCACAGGCATTAGCGCCTCGCAAACGGCGTTTTTCGCCGTTTGCGAGGCGCTAATGCCTTGCTACATCTGGCCCTTTGTCTTTTCCTGAAATTATAAGCTTTGTAAAATCCAAGTGCACAAATTTTGCACACTGTCACAATCAATAAAGTTTTCAGGATCATTCTCACAAATCGATTTCCCAAGTTTCCAACCCAAGATCCTATCTTAGAGAATCCTTCACCTATTGTTTCTCAAACATTCATCTGTTCCAGGTTATTCAAGTCATTTTTCAGACTTGCCAGATTAGAAAGATATTTCTTTATCTCCTTACTGTTATTAAGAATGTAAGTGCACCAGTGTTTCATCTTTAAAGCTTGACAGACTCCACCTTCCTTCGCTAAAAGGATGTTTAATGCAAGGCGGTTCTGCATAACCATTGACCTTACCACAACCTTCTCTGTGTCCATTAGTAGGATCGCACCTGAAAAATCAGTTGACATTTTTGTCTACAATCGTTGATACCTTCCTTATCTTTATGTCATTCAAGATCACACCCACTGATGGAATACAAGCTCAAAAAATATCCCCAGTAATCTCTGAACTACTTCCTCCTCTTTTAAATCTCAACCATTTGGTAACTTGTAATAAGCGTCCTTTCCACAGATATGTTATACACCAGGCACAGTGGGGTCTTGCAATTTAGCATAAAGTCCCATTCACTTTTAAAGAAAAACACATGTCTGCATTCACTCATTTCTACTAACTTATTTCAGATTTCGATTGCGGCCTATATATGCAAAGCTTCCCTACATGTTGCCAATTTAATGCTAAGCAACCTTGTGTATCAGGTGTGTTGTGAACTGATTTCTTTCTGGAAACTATACCCTTTTCTATCTTGTCTTTCATTGCTTTTCTTCTGACATCAACTTGATTAATGAACTTTTTTTCTGCCTGTGTGAGAAGGCATAATAAATTAGTCCAATGTGCATATGCTGTGCCAGAAGTTAGTGTAGGTTCAAATAACCCACCTACTATATCTATAGTCTTAGCCTTTGCAATGCTGCTCAAATGCTGATTAATGGGAACAAAAGAGAAAACTAAATCAAAGTTAGAATAGAAATACTGAATGTAGTCTTGATTGTATACACATGTTAATAATAAACTGCAACTAATGTCATAAATTAATGGTAAGCTGTGATAGGTAATTCCCTCTTGTACTGACGAAGGAATTTGTGTACACATATAACAATCACGCACATTCATTGTGTCCACATATTCATACAGCAAACTATAATAGACGCTGGAAGAAAAATCTCCCCTTGTGTCTTCTAAAAGCAGCAATCTCTCACCCTTAGACAACTTATCCTGCTTCGATGTTGTCATTCTCTGCACTGGAGTTGCTGTGCTTTTAATCTCTTCTTTCAACACTCATTCCCACAATCAGTAAAATGCACACAATCATACATACTGTAACTAAACGTACATTAACTGTGTTTACCCTGCCCTGGGTTCATGGCTTCTATAGAATCAGGGAGGAAAAGAAAAAGGAAAAATTCAAAAGCAAAAAGCGAGCAAAAATCAAATCGGCTTTTCAGGTCTTTTGCACTGTTTGTAACACTTCCAATCTTCAAGACATTTCATCAAGGTTCAACTAAAAAGGCTCTAGAAATAGTTCAAATGTTCGTTTTCAATAAAACAAAGTTTGATGATCACTTCCAAATTGTAATGTGTTTGTTGATCAATTGGCAAGATTATTTTAAAATTCAGTTCAAATGCAATTTCTAGTTCCAGAATGTTTAATTGAATTCTCATAGTCAAAACAAAAGGTCATAAACTTGTTCTCCCATTTATTTGAAGAGTATTTGCTGCTTGGCATGATTTCCCTTTTTGTTCTTCTTACAGCGTCCTCTTCATCTTCACTTTGAATTTACCCTTCAACTGCTTCTTTTATAGCTGGGAGTTTATCAGCAAGCAGTTCATGCGTGGCTACAGGCCATTGATCGCCTTTTACAGTTCTCTTTTCGGGTGCAATTGCATTCACACCGTTTTCTGAGTTGGCATGAGTCAGTTGGCTTTGACTTTGCTCTCCTGTATCTCTGTCTGCATTTGGAATGCTTGCATTTTCACCATTTTGTGTGAGTTCTTTTTCAGCCACTTGTTCAGTTCTCACAGCTTGATTAATCTGGGCCCTTTCTTCTTCTGCATTTACTCTCAGGGAATCAGACTCTGGGGGTCATTAAGAGTTTTTGCAGACACTTCCAACTGGGAGGTTGCCGTCACACAGGCTACCTCCCCACCGGCCCCATTAGGAGTTTCCTGCTAGGTCAGCAGGTGGAAACCTGAGTTCTCCTTCACTCGTTCTCTGCCAGATTTTTCATGGCGGTGGTACTGCCATGAAACCGCTGGTGGAAAATACCTTGCAGTGCTGTCCTGGCAGATTAGGACTGCCACCACCTCCAGACCACCGGGATCTCCAATCCTGGCTGAGCTCGTGGTTTCCTGGCAGCCCACCCACTAGGGTTGTAATGTGGCACTTGGACCGGTCTGACCGTCATCCGTGAGTCTGGTGGTCTAGTGACCAATAGACTCGTAATGACCTCCTCTGTGTTTTCACAAGGACACAGAACTTTGCTTGTGTGGCTTGCATGAATCCAGTTCGTAAGACCAGCACACTTCACAGCTATTGTTGTCACTAATATAACTTGATACAGTCCTTTCCACCCTGGCTCTAGACAAATCTTCTTTACGTGCTTCGTAATAATAATCCAATCTCAAGCTGGGACACTGTCCTTGAGCCATTTGAACTGTTACTGCTTCAACCTGATGAGACAAAGAGCAAACCACATCAGCCTGACCTTTGCAATAATCCAGCACTAAGTAATCTGTTAGGTTCACAAGTGCATTTGTAGGTACTGCTGGTAACCTCATTGCACGCCCCATAAGGACCTCCTGGGCTGACAGTCCTGTCTTCCTGTCAGGGGTGCTACGCATGCTCATCTGGGCAAGTGGCAATGCATCAGGCCATTTCAACGGTGTAGAGGCAGAAACCTTTGCCAATCGAGCTTTCAGTGTTCCATTCATCAGTTTCACCAGTCCATATGCCTCTGATTTGTAACTGCAGTGCAATTTTAGCTCAATGTTCAGTTCTGCACATAACCATTTTATGATCTCATTATTAAAATGAGTTCCTTGAGCTGATTCCAAAGAAGTCAGGAACCCAAATCTCGGTATAAGTTCCCTGAGAAGCAGCTTAGCTTAGCTACAGTAAGACTGTCCTTCTTATGTGTTGGATAGACCTCTATCCAATGGAAAAACATGCACAGAACAACCAATATATACTTTAATCCATTACAAACAGGCATCTCAATAAAATCAAGCTGCATTCTGTTAAATGGACCTTCTGATCTACCTAGGTGGCTCAAATGAACCCCTCTGCGTTTCCCTACATTCATTTGTTGACATGTAACACATCTGTGATATACTGCTTCTGCAATCAACCTGAATCTAGGGTTATAACATGTCTGTTTGAATGTGTAAATCATTGCATCTCTGCCGAGACAAACTTGACCAGGATAATATCTTGCCATTGAATTGAACAAACAATCTGGCAACATAAATTTCTCTTCTCTTGAAATCCAAACATCACCCTCCTCTCTCCGTACACAACCTGCTCTAGTCCAACCTCTGTGTTCTTCCTCTGTTGCCTCTTCCTGTAACCTCTTGATTTCATCGCAGGTATCAACCACTGACATCATGAAACTTGAATTTGTCTCACCGGTGTCACTCCCAACACCCCACTCTTCACTGAAGGTGAAGCAATGGAGTGCACAATATCTGCCAATTTGGTCAGCATAGGCATTACCCAATGATACAATATCATTTGACTTTTGATGAGCTGTGCACTTCACAATCGCAATCTTCTCAGGTAGCTGCAAAGCATTCAGCAAAATATGAGTTCTTTCACCATTTTGAATGTGTGATCCTGATGAGGCCAAAAAACCTCTGCTGTGCCTTAACTGCCCGAAATCATGCACAACACCAAATCCATATTGATTATCTGTGAATATAGTCACGTTGTGCTGGTCATATACACAGCATGCTCTTGGAAGAGCAACCAATTCAGGTACTTGTGCAGAAATGAGTCCGTGAAGTCATGAAGCTTCAAATACTCCTGAGAGAGTGAAATCTGCATAACCAGCTCTCAGAATACCTTCATTTTCTTTAAACCAGGCACCATCAATAAACACACCTTGACCATACTCCTCTAAAGGAGCGTCCAGAATATGAGGTCTGGGCTTGGTGCACAGTTCAATGACATCGAGGCAGTCATGTTCCATCTCATTAACATCATTTATATCACTAACAGTAACAGACAACAAAGTTGCGAGGTTGAGCACAGAGCACCTTTTGACTGTCACATTGTTAGAGCCAAGGATCAATAACTGATAACAGGTGAGATGGGCACTTGTCAAATATTGGGTCTTCAACTTAACGTGGGAGATAAAAAGGTTGAAGGGTGTCCCATCACAATGCCTTTGCACTGATCTCTGCTTACAGCAGCAGCGGCCACGACTTTTAAACAGCCCAGCAAAGCAGCAACAACAGGATTCAGTGTGGTGGAAATTTATGCCACAGATCTGTTCGTTCCTCCATGTAACTGTGTCAAAACAGAAAGAGCACAACCATCATGACAAAACTGTGAAAAGCTTTTTGTGTAATCAGGCATTCCCAAAGCTGGAGCTCTGCACAAACTCTCTCTTAACTCAGTGAAAGCTTTCGTACATTCTTCACTAAAGGGCACTGTCTATAACTTCTTTGTGAGATAGCATCTGCAGTGGTTTGGAAATTACTGAAATATTTGGGATCAATGGTCGACAGTAGCACACCATTCCCGAAAGCATTCTGAGATCTCTCTGTTTAACTGGGGGATTGATCTGCATAGCAACTGCAACTCTCTCTCTTCTTTCTTGCAGTACCTGGTAGGGGAAACCTTATGTCCATTTTCACCCAAATGATTCAACAATGCTATTGTATCTTCTCTGCAAGCTTCATGTGTATTAAATGCAACCATCGGGTCATCAATGTACTGCACTAAAACAGACTGAAATAGTATGTTCAAAGACTGTAAGTTCTTTTACAAAATCTGATTCAAAATGGACGGTGATTCTGAAAACCCCTGTGGAGTATGGCACCACGAATACACACAGTTGCCGAATCTGAATGAGAAAAGGAATTGACTATCCTCATGAATTGGCACATAAAAGAAAGCCTGTTACAAGTCAATAACAGAAAACCATTTTGCTTCTCAAGACATCTGGAATAAAACTACTGCTGGATTTGGCACCACAAGACAACAGGATACTACAATTTCATTCACCTTTCTCAAACCCTGAACCATGCGGTATTTCCCACTTGCCATTCACAATCCCAGAATTGGAGAATTTCATGGGCTGCCCATCATTTCTTTCAGAACTCCCTGCTCAACAAAATCTGTAATTATTGGGGTAATTTCAACAATAACTTCTGGGATCATGTTAAATCGTGGCTTTCTGGGAAAATATGCATTTGGCTGTACAGTCACTTTAACTGGTTCCACAATTCATATGAGTCCAATATCATTACCCGAGATCCCAAACTCTCAACATTACCTTGTCTGGTAATTCATCTAGCAGATCTCTGACTGTCATGGCAGGAAATAATGTAATGAGAAGATACATCTCATCAATTTGACTGGCAGTTTCTGCATCACTATTTGTTTGAATTGCTTTCCCTTCATGAGTACACTTGATTGAGCATTTTAATTTGCACAGTATGTCTCTTCCTAACAAACTCACAGGACTGCAATTGCAAACTACAAATTGGTGCAAATCCTCAAGGGTCTCTATTTTAACTGGAATGGGCTCTGTAATGGGGTTTATCAAAGGCAGGTTTGCTACACCTACAACCTGAACTGCCCTTTCAGAAAGGGGCATATTTGGGACTTCTGCAGATCTGACAGTGGAATGAGTTACTCCAGTGTCAACCAGAAATGAGACATAATGACCTATGACACTCGCATTCATATAAGAACCACACTGATCTACTTACAGTGAAGCAGCCAACACACATTCTTCTTCTTTTGAACTCTCACTGAGATAATCTTCACTCACTTCATCCTCACTGCAATCCATTAATGGGTATTGTGTGATTAACTGATTTACATTTGCATTTGCTCCTTGGTTTGTATTCTGTGGGGGAACCATTACCTATTGCTGTTCCCTCGTAGCTTGTGGAATCTACATTTGCTGTGGGGCTTGAATTTGCTGTTGAGGAAATTGTACTTTTTGTTGAGGAGCTTGCATTTGCACTGCTTCTGTAGGAACATTCATATTTTGATTTTGAGGACTTTGAACTCTTTGATTTTGAAATGAACTACTTTCAACCATCTGCACAACACCAGCACTTTACACCAAATAATTGACATTATTTTAGAGATATTCCTGTTTCCAATGTACAATGTTGCCGCACACATGACAAGGAAACACTTTCTTCATGTTTTGAACATCAGCCACATTAACATTTGGATCTATCCGAATTCCACGACCTCTACCTCTGAACTGAGGCACCATATTTCCCTGCTACTGTGTTCCCTTTATTCATCCTGCATTTACCATTCCTTGCGATCCTTGCATACCTGCTGCCTGGGCAGATTTAATGTGCATCACCATCGCCTTCTCCCTTAATCTTTTCAGCTTCGACTGAATTTCATCACAACAGTATTTTGCGTAATGCAATACTTCATCAATTGGCTTTCCCTGGCAGGAAATCAAATGACTCGGAATCATGTTGCTAATTTCTGGCTTCAATCCTTGAACAAATCTGAATACAAAATTAATCATGTTGCTTGGTTCAATTATCTCAGTGCCCCTGTATTGCTTTAATGCCTGCAACAATCTCTCATAATAAGCATGAACAGACTCCATGGTCTCTTGAAACATCCTGTCAATCCTTTGCCAATCAACATCTTTGGGGGAAACTCTAGTTTTCAAAAATTCAATCACCTTGTTATAGCTTTCATCATCTGTTCAGACGCACACCTGTCACTGCATCCCTTGGCGGCTCATGCGTTGGCCAATCAACACTCTGCTTACATTCAACGCACATATCTGCTGGAACCACAATCTCAAATAACGTATTGATATCTTCCACAGACACTGTGAAAGCTTGTCAAACCTCTCTTTTTGCTGGTACCACTCCACTGGCTTCTCCCTCAACTTTGGGTAATCATTAGTAAATCACAGTATACCACATGGACAACATTCCCTACTGGAATCTCTCTCATTGGCTTCATTTTTACAGCTCCCTCAGCCTGTTGTATGTCATTTGAAGATGCAGTCAGCTTTTTCTTCTGTTCTCTTTTCTTCACCCATATGCCTTCTCATTTATCTAATGTTCTCCATGTTTGAATGCTCTGAATGAATTATTTAATATGAATTTTAATTCCAGATGATCTTGTGTTTGCAATGTCTCTTGAATCAAATTGTAATCTGTAATTTCTCTTTAGCTGTTTGGGGTTATTCATCTCAATTTCATATTTCTCAGCTAAATCAGATAACTTCTCATAAATGTGTCCTGCACACAGAGTATGTCCTTGCATATAATGTGCAACTCATTTTCATTGCAAGCTTCCAATCTATCTAATTCAAGTTTTACCTCAACCATTTTATTTAATTCCAATTTTAGTCTAGCCATGTTTAATGTCTTTTCTCCCTCTGGGGTGTTTTTCAATCCTGGCCCTTCATTTAGACTGTCTAACCATTTGATTAGTTGTTGTGCTAATAACCCTTGTAAACTAATGTTATCACCCGAGATATGGGCTGTGGATAATTGCAGGATGTTCTCATAATTTTCTCCTGAGCTATTACAGATGATAATAACTATAGAGCATGGGGGACATGCCACAACAATCAGTGGACCTACTCTCACATGTCTGGTTAAGACCAAAATAATTAATAGAAGTCATGGCTGGCACCATAGTACTCAGTATCCCCATTTCTACATTAGTTCCAAGAGGAGAATTCATTGCTGATACCACATTTGGAATCTGGGGACCACTCTCAATATTACTCCAGGCATAAAATGGACAACCAGACCTATTGTTACAGGAACTGTCAATGCACCTGGTCCTGGATCCTTTACCTTGACAAGTTAATACTGTACCAAGAGACTGATTTGGGGCAAAGTTCTGTGGTGTTGGCACAGGGGAATACATAGGCATTGTCTGTCTCTGCTTCACAACTTGTGCAGGTGTCTGTACATTAGGGGTTGAATTAAATTGAGTCATCCCTGTATTTTGAATCGGCTGTGGCATTACTGAAACTGTAATATTCTATAGTGTATTGGCAATTGGAACTGTCTGATAAACCACTGGGGCCTGTGCAGCATTAGCAGAAGGTACATTTGGAGTCATCTGGACCTGGCTTTGTGCAACTGGAGCAGTGGCTATACTCGGACTACATACTGATTTGCTGATTCAACTGCATTATATGGTTGGGAACAAATCTGCAACAACTGAATTATAATTTCATCCTCTGAATCACTTTTGGTGTCCGCTACATTTGTATTTTCCCCTGACTGTTGTTCTGGAGCTTCTTCAAATTTCTTTTTAGCCTTAGATTTAATACTTGCATCGCCTTCCTGTGTAATAGCTGGGAGGAAGTTCACTGCATTTAATGTATTTGATCTCCATATTCTCTGCTCCTCATCCCATCTAGCTTCTGCCAAAGTCTTTCTGCTTTCCTCATTCTCCTTTCAAATTTCTGAGCCACTTCTTGCCTCACAACTATTTCCCAAATGGTAAGTGCTTCAAATTGTGGAAGTCTAGGAAGGGGTTTCGATTCATACAATGCCCTCCTCAGATTCTCTAATACGCTTAAATTAAAAGTTCCATAATAGGGAAAACCTATGGGATATTCCTTCTCAGTTATTTTGCACCGTTGATTAACCCAAAGACGTCTCCTTCCTCCATGACCTCAAATGTTGGAGTACCCTCAGGTGGAGTAGGGTCACCCTCTCTAACTGGAATAAAAACATCTCCTTTCCCCACACTCATTAAAGCTTTGAGAAACTTACATTTTCACAAAATTAATTCACAATCACAAATTCTATGAAACCAGGAAGGAAATTTCGAATCTCACAATCCTTTTCACAAGCTGTTCTCAACCTATGGCAGTGCAATCTTGTCCACCAATCCGTGCACAGTTTTTCTCACCAAACAACCCATCCAAGTGTGGACCAAATGATGTCACACTTACTTCACTCTGTAGCTGTGACTCACTTCAGAGTCACCTCATACATATCTCATGTAAAACACCTAAATACAAATATTGTGAGCACAAAAAACAAACCTGTCAACTCACTATGGGTAGGACCCAAAAGCTTTGAAAGCTGAAAGGGAACTTTCGACTGTGGCCTTTCGCCCAAACAGCTTCTCTTCCAACTATGGCTTTCTCACAAGCACAAGTAAGATTTGACCTGCAAATCTCATTCTGATTGATAAGGATTCTCCCTGTGCACTCAGGATCCATCTAGTATCAACCAATAACTCACACATACTCAAGAAGATCTACTGGTATTGTTGACAGCGCTCAATCGACCAACACCTCACTGCAGACAATAAATTAACCAAGTGTCTCCATACAATTGTACAATACTCCAGAGTCTTGTGCCTGGCAGGACCCGTCAACAACAACACCCATGTGGGCAAACCTTTGTGCATAAAGCACAACATTCACTTCGAGTATGCCAACTCCTCACTCTCTTCATACACCACACTTCACTGCAATGTAGCCAAACCATTGCAAGTGCAAATCCTACTGAAAACACATACCCTACATTTGTTACACAATGTTGGAATTTTCATCAACACCCTACACTTCAACAAGAGCAACTCACAATTTGGGCAAATTCTGATTCCCCGCCTCATAAGACAAAACCATAACTATGCTACCCAAAACTGCTGGTGCACATGGGGAGGTCTCTCAGGTTCAGAAACCACAAGCCCACTGATGAGACACCATACCTTATCCCACCACTAGAAGTTGACTGGATCTTTGGACTCAGTGAGGAGTGTAGTAGTCAGATTCATTCAACACAAATCAAAAACATAAGAACTATAAACAATTCTAGTCACCATGAACCATTTAAATACTAAATCAAACTCCAAACCAAATTAAGTTTCAAAGCTTTATTACAATCTCAAAATCAATGTAACGCATATTATGCTCAAAAAACTAAATTATAAACATACATGAAAATCATAGGTTGACCAAAATGTCTAAAAGGATTTAGCCCACTACAAATCAATACTGTTAAACACTCCAAAAGAATGACATAAACCAGCAAAACATCAATATGCATAATAATTTCAGATTTCAAAGCAGATGATGGTGACATCAGTAAATCAACAAAATACAATTTTAACAGTCAACTTCAGGGCTGGGCCAAACTTATCTGTAACACAAATTTGGACTTGGAGGTGTGGGACTGGGCTAACACAGGCGGGCAAAGCAAAAAGGAAAGGACAAAAACAATGTGAAAAAAAACATCTAACAAGGGCAGCTCTCCCCAAGCTGATAAGGAAACAAGAAACCACCTTGATTATACATCTCCTCATGGGACAGTGGACAGAAAAGTTTCATCAGATGAACGTTCACCTTCTCTCGACATCAGTTGATAGCAGCATCAGGACAGTACAGAACACAGGCTGCACATTGAACAGATCTGCAGCTCAGAATTGTTTGGGCATATTGATACTGAACAGCGTAAGCAAATCACGGCAATTAAGACTAAGAGGAAACTTATCAGAAGACTTGGAGAAAGTCAGGAGGTAACAGCAGTAGACTGAAGGCAGGAATAGACTGTCTCTGGTAGAGTTCAAGACGGACTGACTCCAGCAGCCTAACTCAACGGACTGACTCATAGTTTCAAAGTATCTCAGTAATTAGAAATCTCCATGTCCTTTCGATTGGTCCTCCAGTTGGGCTCATCTTAAGCACATGATTCAGCATCCAATAGTAGCTGGTGGCAGCATCAAGTTTGCAACTATTCTGGATTTGCTCATAGAAAGCATGTAATTATTTCAATGATTTCACATAGTTCTGCCAAAATATTACATTTTCTAGTTGTTTGTTACTTCAGAATTCTTTCTGAAATAAACAATTATCACACAAAGTTTATAACATTTCATGTCTTGTTCGACAGCTAGAACAAATATTGATACTTAGATAATACTGAAATATGTTCTTTGCCTTCAATACTATAGGACATTCAAAATCAGGTCAGAAACCTAGGGAAAAATTCAGGTCAATCATATATGCAAAGCAAATTATTTTACTGCAAAGATTATTTATTGCATATTAAAACATAATTTTAAACATGCATTTATTTTTTCTGCACCCATGTAACTCACCTTAATAAAATCAATTAATTCAAAATAAGTATGATTAATTCATTCTTTTAACCTTATACCTAAATATTCCCATCTAAAACACATAGGCCCATATTTATACTTTTTGGCGCAAAACTGCGCAAACGCAGTTTTGTGTCAAAAAGTATAGCCCTGGCTTGTGTGATTCCAGGGCGCCAGCCCGATGCCAAATTTATGGAATCCCGCAAGCTGGCACAAAGGGTGGGCTAGCATCAGGGAAAATGATGTTAGCCAGGTGGGGGTGGCGGTATGGGGGAAGGGTGTTTTGCACCAAAAAATGACATTAGGCTGATTAGAGGCAAAAAAATAATTCCCACCAGCCTAGCATCATTTCCTGACGCAAAACCATCCATACCCATCACCAGAATAGCCAGCACAGGGGACCAGTGTCCCCTGGGCATGGCCATTGCACCCCGTGCCATGCAGGGGGCCCCAAGTTGGGCCCGATGGTACTTTAATTAAAAAAAATATACTTACCTATACTTACCCTACTTACCTGGAATGGGGTCCCCCTTCCTCTGGTGTCCCTCTGATGTGGGTGGGGGTGTTCCTGGGGCTTCAGGAGGGTACCTGTGGACCCATTCCATGGTTTCCAACCATGGAATGGGTCCACAGGTCCCCTAACCCCAGGTCTGACCCAGGCATTAAATAATGGTGCAAAGCAAACTTTGCACCATTATTTAGCCCATCGTCCCACCCGTGCATCATTTTAGCACAGGGGATAAATATGGGGCTTTGGGGTTAGCACCATTTTTTAGATGGGAACTCCTACCTTACATCTCATTGATGGAAGGTAGGCTCATGCATCTAAGAAATGGTGCATACTCCAATATTGTGATGTTAGAGGGGTCTAATGTCAAAATATATATATGGACTTAGTTTTGTGCTGAATTTGCATAAAACAATGAAGCAAATTCAGCGCAAATGTTGTATAAATATGCCCCATAGTCTAACAAACAATTTTGTGAATTTAACCCCACATTTTAAGGGTCTGAATGACAAATGTAATATTATGAAAGGGCGCTTTCAGGTAGTTATTGACTAGGATGGAATAGGCTCATCAGATTTACCTCTGGACCCTCTGACTCCACCACATTAAGAACTACTTGAAAATGTGCTCTCCCTTGGATGATACCACCTAAATAACAATAGATATAAACATAGTAGGCATGCTGAGAAGAGAAACCTCTCTTTTTCTAAATGTATAGCAGAGATGTTTTGTACTGTTGCATTAAATGTATAAGATCCCTCCTGTGAGTTTCTAGTACACTCATTACATTTATTGAAACCCTACTAAGAGTCTCAACTGCTGTGTCATTAAATGTATAGTCGTCTTGCTAACAACAAGCAGTGATACTATTTTATTTAAAACAAGCCGTGCTTATGAAAAGTTCTGATAGATTCTCACACTTTCCTCGTAAAAACAATAGGGGGTTAGTGATGCTCAGTTAAATCCTTACCACGACTTCTGGTATTACCAAGCAGTACCAGTATCTTCTCTATAAACACAGCCTTACAAAAGTATTCAGATAGACAACATCTCCAAATTCATCACACAAAAGTCTTCATAAAAGATAGCAACATCTAATGGCCTTTTTTCTACTTGTTTGCAAAGTAAATAATTAGACACAACTCAAGCAAACTTACAAGGTGAAAAATGTGAAACCAACTCTTACTAAAGTCGACATAAATCACTTTTGGAAGCATGCACTGGGAGTGAGCAAGGGTAACAAATATGCTGCTAATCACAAACAAAAACAGTAGAATTCACAATAAAGGATATTGCTTAACTGTTGCACTCCAAGCAAGAAAAACATGTTTAAGGTCATGTTCTCAAGGGTAGGAACCATATGTTGATTGCATACCAAAATATGAAGGTCATAATTCCACATCCTTTTGTTCTGCCCTTAATTAACACACCCCAGGAAAGTTTGACATTTTGCTTTATTTTTGAAGGAGGATGGACTCTTCCGTGGTTATGAGATTCATGCGGAGCTGTGAAAAATAATGGCAACGTCCTAGATCACTTCACAAACTTTATTTTAAGGAAAATATTCTGTCTCACTAAGAAACATTACAATACTGTAAAACATGCCCTCTTTCTAAGAAGGTTTATTCTAATAATTTAATTTCAAAGAATGGAATGCAGGGAGAAGCAATGCAGAAATTGAAGTTTAACAATGTTTAACATTTTGTCCATCATCTTTCTGTGCTGCTATAGTCACCTTAAGTAGAAAGGGTATGCCCAGACATAGGTCCCGTGCTCATTGTGCCACTGGATTCAAGCTAGCCTGGCTGATGAGGTGGGGTGATACCCCGAAACCGGTCCCAGGATGCTTGTTTCCGGTCTGTAGTGTGGTTGTTTCACACGGCTTGCAAATGTGAAGCCATCAGGCATCGCACACTGGCATTAGGTGTTTGTCTTGTCAAGCAGATATAGGACACATGAAAACAACATGACATCACACATCTCGAAAAATGTTAGCTTGCATGTTTCAGTAAATGCTGAAATGTCTAAAAATAAATGTGCCATTTTAGCTTCTAAGCTGTAAAATCATATCAGTGCAGTGAGGGAACATTTTGATTTTGTGTTACAAACTGTCTGTCACCACACATCAAACTCCAGCCAATTGTGAGAGGAAAAGCATAATGCGTTTTCAATTTTACAGACCAAACTGCAATCCCCATGCACCCACCTGGGAAAATAATGCTTGAGTCAAAGTCATCTTGGTGAGAGGCTGCATCCTGATGACCATGAGACCATAACCCTGTAGCATGATGGTATGTGTGCCACATGTAGGAATTCACTCAGTAATGCATATTCTCAATAACTGTGGTGTTCATTCTTTTTAGCCCCATAGACTGTCTTAAGTTAGCATGAACAGTGCTACCTGCCCTGTCCTCTGAAGGACCTTTCCTTCTATTTTTCTGCAGCACAGAACAACCAGACAAGGAAATGTGGCCAGCCCACTGGCCCCATGGCAGGATTATACGTTGGATGGACCTCTGCCAACACTGTGGGAGAGAATAATGACATGGAAGCCCACATGAAGAGCAACTAGGCCCAAGAGTAGATGCCTTGCTACTCAAGTGCCCAGGGGGAGGCGTTCGTCTTTGCTGCCTCTAAAGCTCTTGTGGAAAGTGAGCATTCTTCTGGGCTAGATGACACCATGAGTTTGATGAGTGAGGTACAAAAGTTGTATCACCCTGATGGTAGCTCACCTGTTTCTTCTCCAAACCAATGTGTGCCCAACCAAAGATCAATGACTGATAGACTCCTTTGCACTCATGTTCCCCCTTTCCAATTCCAATTCATCCCCCACAGGAGGTTAGCTTTGGAGGGATTCAGACATGTTGGAGGGACAACAGCCAGTCTCAAAGCCCCTGGGGAAACAAATGCAGGTACTAGGGCAGATTAAAATGCAGTAGAGGAGAGATTTTGCATTTTTGCCCTTTAGAAGTAACCAGCAGCCCACAACCATGATCTCAAATGCCTGCTGTCTTCTTCAACTGTCTTAAGCATCTTGTCAAACAAACCCACCGACTGCCTCTTCACCACCTGCCTTGTCAGCTTTGCGATACTCTGTGCCATCCATACTCTCCCTGTGTTGCATCCCTCTGTAGAGGTGGTGGGCTGAGCTCCTCTGACCCTTTGCTCAATAGGATGGATTTGAATTCACAGTTCTGATTAATCCATTTTAGTTTCCCACTGGGCACAGGAGTCAGCTTAGTCTTCGGCTTGCAGGCCTGTTGCTTCCGTCACATAGTGACCTTTTACTGACTTAGCATGCTCTGTTATATTCCATTTATTTTATTATTTATTTTAGCTCTTTACAGCTGCCTACATTTTATAAGAAATGTTTTTCTTTTGCTTATCAGTGCCATTCTGAGAAGGTGTCATTATCTGGCATTGTCATCCTGTCCCTTTCTCACTTACGTTTGACAGGAACATGATGAACACTTGTAAGGGATTGTTTATGTAATTGCTGAGGTAAGTCTGCCACATTATCAGTTATTTAGGAACATACCTGCACCAGGCAGCCTACATGATCAGTATAAATACACCTCATGCAGACAAGGTCATTAGAGGGGTTCCTTCCAGATGCCATCTACGCTTCACGTCACCTTGCTGCAGAACTCAGCATTTGTGTCTTCACGGAGTCTGATCTAGAGACCTCATTCCAAGGTAACAAGGGATGTGGGTGCTTCTCATGAACATGGTACTGGCAGCTTAGGGTTTATCATACCTAGCTCTCTTTAGGGTAGAGATTAGGCTCCCTTTGCTTGGGATTTCACATTTCATGTTTATTGCAAAATGGTGGTGGATTTCTCTATTCACAACTCTCATCTCCACAATTCTGTTTTTATTAGCCCTCATTATCCTTATTGTTGTAATTCAGACTTTTTACCGTAGATTGCAGTCTTTTAAAAAATGTATTGAACTGGAACCAAGTGGGGTGATTAGAAGTCCACCTTATATAAATTTTCCAGACAGTGGGTGTGGATCCACTGTCTAAGATCCTGTAACTAATTTGGCTTGATTTCCTTTCAGATGTAATTTTCTGACTGCAGGACAGACACAGCTGTTGTGCAGAGTGATGGCTCACAGCAGTAGTGATGATGCTGGCTTCAAGCAGATGTATGCAAATATGAGTAAACATAAAGAGTATGGGGTAGAAAAAATCCAAACCCTTTGATAGAAAACTGAATCCATCTTTTCTGGATGAGTAAGCCTCACCCAAAGCATGCTTCATCATCAGCTTCCTCACCTTACAGTGGTAAGATGATACTACAAGGGTGGACTAAATCCTGAGTTATGGGGGATTTCTTGATAAATGTAATGACGGATAGATCAGGGATCAGATCATATACATTCCTTTGTTTAAACTTTAAGTGTTTCCCTTTATTGGGGAGTACTCTAGTTATGAGTAAAAACCTACAACCAGGATGATCTAGATGTTTTGCCCTTTTCATCCATTCACCTGTCAACATGTTTCTGCCTATTCAATTACCAGAAAGAAGATCAAGGGCATTCCTCAGGGTGACAAAAGAATCCTTCCTGGACGAAATTCCACACCTCCATGCAGGTGAGAGAGGAATTTCCTACCTTCACTCAGTAGTATAATTCAGCCCAATTATGGGCAGTTATTTATATCATAGTTTGGCTCGAGGGTGGTCACACATTAGTGAAATAGCACCACCTACCTACTGTGCTTCCATCAGCTGGCTGAATCTGATTGGCAGTACCCCTTGATTAATGTGTTAATACAGGAGTCAGCTCACTAAAAACAAAATACCCTAGTTTGAGTCATGTGCTGAAAGTGTTTCAAAGTCTCTATCCTGCTATGAAGCATCAGCAATAGCCAACTTAGCATCAGTACAATAAATGTGACCCTTCTTCAGTGTATGCATGACCATATCTCCTAAAATGTAGCCTCCAACCTTGTCACATTGGGGACAATATGCCACAAGTGGGTTACTGTAGCCACTGTTGCCTTTTTAACTGTGTCAGTTTTCTCAAGTTCCCCTCCAGTGAGGCCATCAGGGCATTTATTTCTGTTGGTTTGGTTACCCAAAATCAAGTCTGGGTTCAATTCTTCTCCAGCGCCCATCTTTTTATGGGCATCAAATAAAAAACACAAAATCCCCTTTCTCTGGCTCTTGTCTGACTTCTCACCACTCTTGCTTCCGCACACTGCTGCCATACCACGGCAAAGCCCAATATGGGTGGGTGTTTTGTCATTGTCTTCCCTTCATTAGAACGCTTCCCCATAAACCCCTTTATTCATCTACCTGGTCAGCTGGGTTGTTGTGTGCTTGCTAACCTCAGTTCAGACCCTTTATGCAGTCAGCCATGAAAAATGGTACTGCACCAAGGAGCTAAATGGCAGGTCACTGTCTTGACACCCTCACAGCCAGTGCCATGTCCTTACTATCATCTGGTATGTATGTGCAACACTGTTACACATGTAAAACTTTGCAGACTCTGCCATCCTTTGTGAGCAAAATGTCTAATGCAAGACTATTTTGCATAGCCATTGATCTCATAGCATGCATCTCTGTGTCCATCAATAACATGGCACCTGCTGTGCCAGTAGATAATTTATCTACTGCAGTTAACAACTTCCTAATCTTGATATCATTCAAGATCACTCCAACTGATAGAATGATGGCACCAAAAATATCTCTTGTAATCTCTGCTGCATTATCTCCTCTCCTAATTCTGGAATATGGTTTCACTTTCCAGAATGGGTTGTCAAAATTGTGCACATGATAATTTTTTGCAAAAAACACTCCCGGTAACATGTACCATACCAGCCTTTCAGAAGTTTGTCATAGGCATTTTTCCACAATGGAAAAAAACACCTGGTATGGCAGGATCTTGTCCATTCAACATAAATGTCCAAATAGTCTTAAACAAAAATACATATGTGCATTCACTGGTACCTAAAAAATTTGTTCCTGTCTTTGACTTAGGTCTATATAAACACTGTTTTCCTAAGTGTTGCCAGTCTACAGCTAAATGTCTTTGGTTACTGCTACATGAAACCTGTGCATAGACTTTTTGCCAGTCTTTTAAAACTACTCCTTTATCTATCTTGACTTTCCTTCCTTCTGTCATCTACTTGTCTAATGAAGTCCATTTCGTCTGATGTAAGAATGCAGGTTACATTCTTCTTGTGTGCATATGTGGTTCCAAAGGTCAGGGATGGTTCAAAGAAACCTCCCACAATGTCAATGTCTTTAGTCACACTACTCAGGTGCTCATTAATAGGCACAAAAAGGAAACACTAGGCCATAATTGGAATAGAAGTATTGGATATGTACATGATGATATAACAATGTTAATAGCAGTCTACATGAAATTCCAAATGTTATTGGCAATCTGTGATAAGTGATTCCCTCCTGAACTGATGAAGGGATTTAGGTACAAACATAACACACACTTCCATAGTTTCAATATAATCTTACAACAATTTATAATACACATTAGATGTCAAATATCTCTTAGAACCTTCAGTGTGTAACAATCTCTCATCCTCTAATAGGGGATCTCGTTCTGCAGTTGAATCTCTTAGCATCAATATAAGTGTGCTCTCAAACTCCTCTTTCACTGGCAGACTCAATCCAACTATCAATAAAGTGCTCACAACCTCACATGCTGTTGCTGATCCTACACACATATTTGCATTTACTCCTTTTACCTTGATCAGATTTCATGACTTGTCTAGACTCAGAGCACATTGTTACTCAAATCTACAAGAACAAAGTTCAAAAATCAAAATGCAAAAGCAGCTTTCAATTAATTTACAGTGTCATTTCTTAATGTGAGGAAATCAAAAACAAAAATCTAAAAATGTATCTACTAAAAAATCATTGCACTTACTTACAAAGTTCTCGATCTTCTAGAAAATTCATCAAGATTTTTCTCTACTTGCAAATGTTTAAAAATTGCTACTAAAAGTTTCAAATGTCTCTAATAATAAACCATCTGATAATCATTTTGATTATTTCCAGCAAATAATGTTTCTGTTCGTCAATCGGCAATGAGATTTCAAAGTTCAGTTCCAAAGAAATTTAAAGTTTCAAAATGTTCAGCTGAAATCAAATTGTTAGCACAAAAGGCAATGAACTCCTTCTCCCAGTCATCAGCTGCATAATTAATCAATTCAGGAGCTGAATATTTTCGACTTGGCACTCTTTCTTTTTTTTACCTCCTTTTTGCAATATCTTCAATATCACTGTCACTTTGATCTGACTCTTCAGTTACTTCCGCAACAGTAGGAGGCACATTTATCACTGCACCTGAACTTTTCTCAGGCCACTGGTCTCCAATCACAATTCTTTTCTCAGGAACAACTCGGATTTCACCGTTTTCTGAGCTAGCAGTGGTCAACTGATTCTGACTCTACCCTCCTGCACCTCTGACTGCAACAGACTCAGAGTTTCACCAGACTGCACATTTTCCGCAACAGCCGCTTGTGCAGTCCCCACAGCTTGGCTGACTTGGGCCCCTTCGCTTACTGTACCTAACCCGGTAAAAGGCGTTGTTTCATCAAAGGGAGCCGAAACTTTGTGAGTGTGGCTCACGCGTATCCAGATTGGTAGATCAACACACTTCACAGCAGTCGTGACTAGGACAACCTCGTATGGCCCTTTCCAAAGTGGCTCTAAGCATGATTTTCTTACATAATTCTTCCCCAGAAACCAGTTTCCAGGACTCAGGTCATGACACAATTCTTGTTGTGGTAGAGAACTTGCTTATCCAACCTGGCAAGACAAAGGACGGACCACATCAGCCAGTCCTTTGCAATAATCCAGCACTAAGTCATTTGCAATGTTCACAAGTGCATTTGCCGGCAGAGCTGGCAACCTCATAGCATGCCCCATAATTCTTTCATGAGGGAACAATCCTGGTCGGGTGAGCTGCACATCCTCATCAGAACAAGAGGCAATGTATCCGGCAATTTCAGTGTTGTAGATGCACACACTTTTGCCAGTCGAGACTTTAAAGTTCCATTCATCTGTACGACTAATCCTGAGACTTCTGCTCCAAAACTGCAGTGCAATCTTTGCTCAATTTGATAAGCTGCACACAACAATTTTATGACTTCACTGTTGGAATGAGTTCCTATTCCAAAGAAGTCAGAAAGCCAAATCAAATCATCAATTCCCTCAAAAGCAGCTTTTCAATTGTGGGTCTATCATTCCTGCGAGTTGGGTAAGCTTCTACAAGACACATGCCACAACCAAAACATATCTCAATCCATTACACATAGACATTTTAATTAAATGAAGGAGCATTCTGCTGAAAGGACCTCCTGATCTACCTATGTGACTAAGGTTAACCAGAGTGCATTTACTTACATTAATTTGTTGACACGTTACACATCTGTGACACACTGCTTCAGCAACCAATCTGAATCTAGGGTTGTACCATGTTTGTCTGAATGTTCTGATCATGGCATCCCTACCCATGTGAGCTTGTCCATGGTAATACCTCACCATCGAGGACAACAAACTATTTGGCAACACTGCTTTTCCCTCACTGGAAACCTCCAAATCATCCTCATCCTTCTGAACACAACCTGCTCTAATCGAACCCAGCTAAAGGAACAATTTAGCTTACACAAAAGATCACGACCTAACAAAGTAACAGGACTTCAATCTCGAAATACAAATTGGTGCTGGTCTTGAAATAAACCTATTCTTAGTGGGACATGTTCTGTAACATGTTTTGACACTTGATTATTTGCTGCTCCTATCACCTGAATTATTTTCCCTGACAAGGGCAAATTTGGTACTTCTATGGTTCTGACAGTGGGACCTGTAGCTACAGCGTTGACCAGGAATGAAACATTGTGTCCCATAATGTTGGTATTTACACAAGGACCTCGTTGATCTTCCTCTAAGGATGCTGCTAACATGCAATCCTCATCATCTAAACTCTCACTGTTAAATGTTTCTGAAAACTCCTCATCAGTCAGATCAATTAAGGGAAACTGTGACACCAACTGATTTACATTTGTATTTGCTCTCTGATTTATGTTTTGCTGAGGAACAATCACTTGCTGCTGTGTCATTGGGGCATGTGGAACCTGCACTTGTTGTGGGACCTGCATTTTCTGTGCACCTGTTGAAGCAATCACATTTTGAACTCTGGGGCTTTGAATTCTCTGAATTGGAACTTGATCATTACCAATAGTCTGAGCAACACCACCATTCTGCTCCAAATTATTCACATTGTTATAAGGACTTTCCCGTCTCCAATGTCCATAATTTCATGGAAGCATGACATGGATGTGTTTTCTTCATTGACTGCACATCAACCACATTTCCACTCTGATCTGTCCGAACACCACTCACCAGCTTGCAACAACCTTTGATAATAAGCATGAATTGACTCTTTTGTTTCCTGAGTTGTTTAAATTTCTGCCAATCAATGCCTTTTGGGGACACTGCTCTTCAAAGATTCAATCACTTTATAATACTTTTTAATCACTTCTTCAGATAGCGCACCGGATACTGGATCTCTTGGTGGTTCACGATCAAGCCAATCGCTCAAACAATCACTTGCACTCATCCCACAAATCAACTGGAGCCACAATGTCAAACAACGTGTTCAAATTTTCCTACAGACATTTTGAAATCTTCACAAACCTCTCTGTCTGATTGTACCAGTCCACTGGTTTCTATCTCAATCTTGCGTTATCATTTGAGAATGACAGTATGCCACTTCTACTCCACAGGACATGCACATAACCTCCTTCTGGAATCTCTCATACGCATCCTTTTTACATTATCATCAGCTGGATTTGCTCCTGCTGGAGACAAAGTTTGCTTATCTTTCTTCTGATTTCTTTTCTTTTCCCATCTGCCTTCCCATTTATCTAATGCACACCATGTTTGTATGTATGTAATTAATTCCTTTATGTGCATTCTCATTCCGGGTGATCTCATGTTGTGAATATCTTTGCTACTGAACTCTAATCTGTAGCTTCTCTTTAAAGGTTTAGATTTTTCTAAATTAACTTCAGATTTTTTGGCCAATTCTGCTAACTTCTCATTAGTCAGTCCTGTACATTGAGTAACATCTTTGCACATGAATTGCATTGATCTTCTGTGTATGTTTCTAACTGCTCCATCTCTAGCATTCCCTTAATCAATTCATTTAATTCTAAATTCAGTCTGGGCACATTCACCATTCTGTCTCTCTCTGGTGTCTCTTCAGATCTAAGGTTACCAGTTTTTGCACCTGTTGCTCCTTGTGGACTCAGATTGTTTAACGAGTCAGTTAACTGCCGTGCTTAAAGACCTTGCACACTAATATTATTACTCTGGGGCACATTTTGCAAAGTACTGCAATGTAAAATTGTGATCTGGTCAGGTGTGGGCATGTAAGGAAGTGGAGTTCCCTGTGGAAACCTTGTATCAAGAACCAGAACTGGTCCTGCCTGATTTAACATCTGGTTAGCTGTCCTCTCCATTTCTGAATTATTGGAAAATATAAATTTCTGCATACGACGGGTGATATTCCTGCAGATGTAACTGGGATTTCTGTCAGGTGTTTATTGAATGAACATTGCTTTAAGGAATACCTGAAGCATACAAGAAAACAAAGGGACCTTTAGTTACAGAAACTGTTAATGCATCAGGTCCTATCAAATTTGTCTGATTCTGAGGAATTGTCATTCCAGCACTTTGACCTGTTAAAACAGTATCAAAACTGTGTTCTGTTCGGCTCTGAACAACATTTGACATTGACTGAACTGGAGTGAACATGGGCATGGACTGGGGTTAGGCACAATTTTGAGCAGGCTGATTCACATAAGGTGTGGACACTGTTTGAGTCACAACAGGACTTGGCATAACCTGGTTCATAACTACTTGATTTGCTACTGGGTTTATTTCAGGCTGAATTGTATTTACACCTGAGACAGGTGGATAAACCATGGGCACTTGTGTCACTGAATTTGTGGGTATAAAAGGAACTGTCTAATTTGGAGTCTGTGCAACTGGAGCAGTTGGCACATTCGGGGTCATACTCGGTCCTGCTTTATTTTTCATTCCTACCTGAACTGCATGAATTCATCATCTGAATCACTCCTGTATGTAACTGTCTTGTCATTCTTATCTTCTGCTCTGCCTTTGCTACCTGTCTCTTTCTTGTCTCAGGCTTAGTCCCAGCTTATTCTTCTACAACTGAAATAGCTGGAAACATTATTATTCCACCTAATATGCTTTCCATATTTTCTGCTCTGTATCCCATCTAGGTTCTGAAAGTGTCTTAATGGCTTTCTGCATTATGTTCTCAAATTTAGTAGATATTTTGTCACAAGCAATCAACTCCCATACACTAAGGCCCTGATTTATACTTTTTTGCTGCGCATTACCGTAATTATTTGACGCAAAAGCGGCGCAAACTTACAAAATACAATTGTATTTTGTAAGTTTACGCCGCTTTTGCTTCAAAAAATGCGGCCAAAAAAAGTATAAATTAGGGCTTAATATTGTGTGGATCTTAGAGGCGGTTTCATCTTGTACATTATTTGCCTCAAGTTACCTAGAATTCTCATTTTAAAAGTTTCATATTGGGGAAAGGCTAAGACACCCTCTTTTGCAGTAGTTTTGCAACAATGTTCTAACCAAATACAATACTGACATCCTTGAAGATTTGTCACAATATAACCTTGAGTTCCTTATGGCGGGGCTTCAATACCCCCTCTAACTGGAATAAATATGTCTCCTCTTAGCTCACTCTTTAGTGCTTTGAAAAATGTAATCTTTACTCAATTTCAATTATTTTTACAACTTGCGGTCGAATCAGGAAGTAATTTCAGTACCACAATCCTTTGATCTGATGGTCTGCAACCAGTAGCAATGGCGTACTTTCAACCAATACAGCTCAGTTTCACACTAACTGATCCAAAACCGGGGTGACACACAATAACGTCACACTCACTTCACTCAGCAGCAACAGTCGCTTCACCATTGTCTGTCACAAAATCACTCACATGTACACTAAATGCAAAATATTGCGAGAAAAAAACAAAGACCTGTCTGCACATTATGGGTAGGGCTCAAACACTTTCAAAACTGTACATGCTACACTTCCAATTGTGGCTTTTGCAATTACACAACGAGTAAAACTTGACCAGCAATTCTCACCCTGGTTGATACAGATTCTTCACGTGCATGAAGGATTCACCTAATACTAACTAAAAACTCACACACACTCAAGGAAAACTAATGGCACTGTCAATGGTGCCACATGACGTGACTCACCACAGACAATAAATTAACCAAGTGTCTTCTACACTTGTGCGTTATCCCGGGATCTTAGGCCTCGATGGACCCATCAACAACAACAACTGCGGACATTTTTAGCACAAAGCACCACAATCACTTTGAGTACGATGTCTCTGCAAAACAATTTACAGCATCACACTTCTCCGCAATCTTCAAGCAAAAAGCATCACAAGGTCAAAACCCTATTTATACTGATGCAACTCGTACAAGTGACATCTGTATGCACAACGCTGGAACTTCATCAGTCACTGGAACGGATCATGGGACAAAATACAGGGTGGTTAATTTTTGGACTTGGCAATGGCATGTGAATTCCCTAACAGTAAATAAAATATGGTTCCCCTTTTATGGGATTAAGCCGTCACTCTTCTACCAGAAACGCAAGCGCATTTTCATCCTTAGCAGGAATCAAACATTTCACGCTTGACCGAGAAAGAAGTGTTGTAGGAAGTTGGCTCTGTATGCACTATTTCAAAGTAAGGAATAGTATGCACAGAGTCCAAGGGTTCCCCTTAGAGGTAAGATAGTGGCAAAAAGAGATAATACTAATGCTCTATTTTGTGGTAGTGTGGTCGAGCAGTAGGCTTATCAAAGGAGTAGTGTTAAGCATTTGTTGTACATACACAAGCAATAAATGAGGAACACACACTCAAAGACAATTCCAGGCCAATAGGTTTTTGTTATAGAAAAACATCTTTTCTTAGTTTATTTTAAGAACCACAGGTTCAAATTTTACATGTAATACTTCAAATGAAAGGTATTGCAGATAGGTACTTTAGGAACTTTGAATTAGCAAAATAGCATATACACTTTTCACATAAATCACATATAGCTATTTTAAAACTAGACACCTAGTGCAATTTTCAACAGTTCCTGGGGGGAGTAAGAGTTTGTTAGTTTTTGCAGGTAAGTAAACCACCTACGGGGTTCAAGTTTGGGTCCAAGGTAGCCCACCGTTGGGGGTTCAGAGCAACCCCAAAGTTACCACACCAGCAGCTCAGGGCCGGTCAGGTGCAGAGGTCAAAGTGGTGCCCAAAACGCATAGGCTTCAATGGAGAAGGGGGTGCCCCGGTTCCAGTCTGCCAGCAGGTAAGTACCCGTGTCTTTGGAGGGCAGACCAGGGGGGTTTTGTAGGGCACCGGGGGGGACACAAGTCCACACAGAAAGTACACCCTCAGCAGCACGGGGCGGCCGGATGCAGTGTGCAAACACGCGTCGGGTTTTCAATAGATTTCAATGGGAGACCAAGGGGTCTCTTCAGCGATGCAGGCAGGCAAGGGAGGGGGGCTCCTCGGGGTAGCCACCACCTGGGCAAGGGAAAGGGCCTCCTGGGGGTCACTCCTGCACTGGGGTTCGGATCCTTCAGGTCCTGGGGGCTGAGGGTGCAGAGTCTTTACCAGGCGTCGGAATCTGAGAAGCAGGCAGTCGCGGTCAGGGGGAGCCTCGGGATTCCCTCTGCAGGCTTCGCTGTGGGGGCTCAGGGGGGGGCAACTCTGGCTACTCACGGTCTCGCAGTAGCCGGGGAGTCCTCCCTGAAGTGATTGTTCTCCACAAGTCCAGCCGGGTGCGTCGGGTGCAGAGTAGCAAGTCTCACGCTTCCGGCGGGAAACGCAAGTTGTTTTAAAGTTGCTCCTTTGTTACAAAGTTGCAGTCTTGGGTGAACAGAGCCGCTGTCCTCTGGAGTTCTTGGTCCTTCTAGAGCAGGGCAGTCCTCTGAGGATTCAGAGGTTGCTGGTCCCTGGGGAGAGCGTCCCTGGAGCAGTGTCTTTAGAAGGGGGGAGACAGGCCGGTAGAGCTGGGGCCAAAGCAGTTGGTGTCTCCGTCTTCTCTGCAAGGTTTTTCAGCTTAGCAGTCCTCTTCTTCTTAGGTTGCAGGAATCTAGTTTCCTAGGTTCTGGGGAGCCCCTAAATACTGAATTTAGGGGTGTGTTTAGGTCTGGGAGGGCAGTAGCCAGTGGCTACTGTCCTTGAGGGTGGCTACACCCTCTTTGTGCCTCCTCCCTGATGGGAGGGGGGCACATCCCTATTTCTATTGGGGGAATCCTCCATCTGCAAGATGGAGGATTTCAAAAAGTCAGAGTCACCTCAGCTCAGGGCACCTTAGGGGCTGTCCTGACTGGCCAGTGACTCCTCCTTGTTTTTCTCATTATCTCTCCTGGACTTGCCGCCAAAAGTGGGGGCTGTGTCCAGGGGGCGGGCATCTCCACTAGCTGGAGTGCCCTGGGGCATTGTAACACGAAGCTTGAGCCTTTGAAGCTCACTGCTAGGTGTTACAGTTCCTGCAGGGGGGAGGTGTGAAGCACCTCCACCCAGAGCAGGCTTTTGTTTCTGTCCTCCGAGAGCACAAAGGCCCTCACCACATGGGATCAGAAACTCGTCTCTCAGTAGCAGGCTGGCACAGACCAGTCAGTCCTGCACTGAACAACTGGGTAAAATACAGGGGGCATCTCTAAGTGCCCTCTGTGTGCATTTATTAATAAATCCAACACTGGCATCAGTGTGGGTTTATTATTCTGAGAAGTTTGATACCAAACTTTCCAGTATTCAGTGTAGCCATTATGGAGCTGTGGAGTTCGTTTTTGACAGACTCCCAGACCATATACTCTTATGGCTACCCTGCACTTACAATGTCTAAGGTTTTGCTTAGACACTGTAGGGGCATAGTGCTCATGCACTTATGCCCTCACCTATGGTATAGTGCACCCTGCCTTAGGGCTGTAAGGCCTGCTAGATGGGTGACTTACCTATGCCACAGGCAGTGTGAGGTTGGCATGGCACCCTGAGGGGAGTGCCATGTCGACTTAATCATTTTCTCCCCACCAGCACACACAAGCTGGCAAGCAGTGTGTCTGTGCTGAGTGAGGGATCCCTAGGGTGGCATAAGACATGCTGCAGCCCTTAGAGACCTTCCCTGGCATCAGGGCCCTTGGTACCAGGGTTGTGCCAATTGTGGAGACAATGGTACATTTTAGGTGAAAGAACACTGGTGCTGGGGCCTGGGTAGCAGGGTCCCAGCACACTTCTCAGTCAAGTCAGCATCAGTATCAGGCAAAAAAGTGGGGGGTAACTGCAACAGGGAGCCATTTCCTTACAAGTGTGATGACCAAACACAAATTTAAATCAACACCACCCCAACAATTTAGACACCATAACCAATGTGGCCACAGAAGACTCCAATCAGGAATAAAGTTCAAAGCTTTATTTCACAACCACAAAGTTAGTGTTGTAAAGACAGTGTGTAAAATCAGATTATGAAGGTATATAGACACCATAGGCTGCCCAAGGTGGTGAAACATGTTCAAATGGATTAGCATTAACACAATTAGTAATTCAAGGAGAATTATGCATATCATGAATGAAATTATCTGAGATACAGAAATGTATCTTACGTCAGATATTATTAATATTCATGAAGTTCAATTAAACAGAGTATGAAATTTTAGGGCTGGACACAGGTTGTCCCTACAGCTAACCAAATTAGGAAATGCATGTGTGTGGACAGACACGTGGGCAAAAAAACAAAAGGAGACAAAAAATAATTTGAAAAAATATGTCCCGGACTGCAGAATACTAGCTAGAAAAATAAAGAGTGAGTGTCAGCATGATATATCCTGTTCTAAAAAACATTTCTAGAGGCAATGGCAATCAGCTGAGAGGTGTATACCTCTCCATGTAACAGCATTCAGAGATTCTTCAAAAGCAAAGCATCTGGATCAGCAGCAAAATTCTGCCAGGAGGGATGCAGGGTCTAAAACTCTGATAAGGGCCCGATCGTCTGATGAGAGTCTGATCTAAACTTTCAAAGTCCGTCCCTAATATAAAACATAGAAATAATGATGATTAGCTGGATTGATGGTGCCAGTCTTGCAAATGGGGCATCATCCAATTATCAGCAACAGGTGATCTTCAAGTTGCAATAGTCCATCAAATTCTCAGACTTTACCTGAGGACCATCTTCCATTAGTGTGACACCATATAGTGATGGCAACATTTGATTTCATGTTGAATCTACAGGCCAGGATGTTCTTTTCAAGATCACTAAACTAAAAGTCTCTATGCAGTTGAACAATGAACCTATTGCTACGTGCAAAGCCTTCATGAGAACCGAACCTAGAGAAAAACTCATGTTAGAAAGAACAATGCTAACATAAGAAAATCCATTGCATTACAGTTAATCATTGCAATTTAATAAAACATGTAAAAACTAAACTTATAAACTCATCAATATTAATACTTCATTATTATGAGAACTACATTTTACTTTAAATAATAACTTTGTCAGTACATTTTAGGAAATATGGCAGAGAAGTACAATTATTTCATTTCTGCATGCATCTTTAAACTCATGAATTACACATTAAACATTAGAAAACAAAATTTGTTTAAGACACATAATTAGTCTACAGTTTAAATTATACTTTAACATCAATTTTATTTCACTAACATTATTTAATAAGGAAGACTCAATTGTGACCACCAGAAAATGAAAGCTTTAGCACATTTAATATACGTATCAGTGCAGCTATCTACTTAGGCTGTCAAACATGAGACATAAATCATCACCTTTTGCTGGTGTTTGCGTCACTAAAAACATTACTAAAATGTATACTGCAACACAAGCAACCCAGACCACTAAAAACATTACTAAAATGTATACTGCAACACAAGCAACCCAGACCATTGAGACGCACTGTCTGTGCACAGAAGAGAGCATTTATAACCCCAGTTTACTGGCATCCATGCCTCTTCACCTTCAAAAAGTCACCATTAGTTCACCTTTTTGTGGTGGTCACCTAACTGTTCAGCCCAAGTAGACAAAATAAAGCTTCTATGACCTGAAAGACAAAGGGGTGCTGAAGCTTGGGAATAAATGGCCACTGTGCTTGCCATGAGGGTTCACCCCACCCCACCCATCCCTCGATAGAGCCATTTTTTAAAAGTGTGTACATAAAGGTTTGTGTTCAAGTGACAGCATCATTATGAATAGTTTTACAGAAACTAATGTACCGTAGGGAGTAAAAGGGCTATTTCAGTTCTGTGAGTTCATGCAAAAGAAAAGCATTAATTGTTGCTGAATAATATTTAAATTTTCTGTAAAGTTTCTGCTGCACTTCCTTTCATAAGAAACCTCTCTATTTTCTAAAGCACTGAGGTCCCTTTTTATTAATGCCTATGTGTGTTAAAATGTCATATATTTTTGATATTTATGTCTCAGAACATGACACATAACTTGCATTTAAACACATAGCATGCTGCATTGTAAGAATGTATTGTATAATGTGGATCATATAATATGTTCCACACTATGTGTATCATAATTTTCCTTTAATTGCCACATGGGAAATTATTTAGTAGTATCACAGCCTACCAGTTTGCAAAGCCACATTTTTTGTGACCACATTGTGTAGCAATGTACTAAAGAAACATTGTGAGTCGGAAAAATCTTTTGCGACCAGTGCCAGTTTTAGAGCAGGTGGCACCGGATGCAACCATTTTTTGGGTGCTCCCCACCCTCCTCCTCGGTTTCCCTCACTACTACCCTGCAAAAGTGCCTCTCAACTCCATAGTCTCTCTCTCACATACAGTTCATTTGTTTTAAAGCGCTGGTAATTTCTGGCTTCAATAATCCACTCAGCTATTCACATAACATAAAGATCTTTCTCAAGCAGGAACATAAATCACAAAAGTTATCTTAACAATTTTATTGCTGCCTGAAAGCTAGACGCAAGGAACTCTGCAGCAGGTGCATTTCAATCACAAGTTATTGCTAAACACAGTGCCACTCCTAAACTCAGTGCCCCCCAACTCCACGCCCTGTGTGCGACAATAGCACCTAGTCCAGATCAAATAATTAACATGATTGAACTGATGCTACAGTTAGCTAACAAGATTTAGGAAGAAGGTAGAGGGTTGATGCATCGTGAAACAACATGGCGGAAGCAAGGTGAAGGACAGTGATCAATGTGAAACTATGAAGTTGGAAAGTGGGCCTCGAAGAGACGGGTTTGCGGGGAGACTTCACCTATATTTTCAAACAAAAACAAACTTTTATGGGAGATGCCAGAGCTATTAACAGGTCTGGAATCAAGGATTTGAATGGAGCAATATTTGTAGTTCCATCTTGGTTAGACAGTCTGCAAGAAAAATGTGTTCCTTGAAGAATTGCTTTAGAGGTTCTTGGTACTGGTATACCCTGGAATAGGGGGTATTTTATTGATTCCCAAACTGTGACTATACCCGCAGGTTTCCATAGGAAAGCCTTGACAATAATTAGTAAAGTCTAGAAATTGTACTATATTGCCATCTGAAAATTTCACGAATCAGAATGATTGTAGCTTTACAAACCATAAGGTAAAGATCTCCTAATCCTTCTTTTCAATTAACTCCTTGATTTCTGGGGTGATGATACATGGCCCAAAGAATTAGGAAGGTCGCCTAAACTCACAGGAGTGTGTGTTAAAGTGCCAAAATGAAATGAAAAGCTCAATCTACTAAAAAAGGTAGATAGGGCCTTGAGTCAAATATTCAGACCTCCTTGAAGAAAAGTTTATTTTCTACAGTCTTTTCCAACTTTGCATATGTGCTGCGATTTATACAAACTTACAAACCTGGAAAAGTTTTAACATATGGTTAAGCATAGTGGTTTGTGCTGGAAGGGGACCAGTACAAATCCTAATTTAGATCACACACACACCTGAGCACTATGTGCATGGTGTTAGGCTGTATAAGAGTTCCCATGCAGGGGGCGAGAGAGAAACAGCACAATATCTTGTTAGATGTAGTGCTGTTCTTCTCTATCTGTGATGCAACACAGTGAGGCAACTTTGCATTGTATCAAAAGTAATAAAATGTGGCCCCTCTTGTCTAAGAACAGTTTCAGAAACAGGGCCAAGCAGATATGAGGAAGCATGGATAAGGTACATGCTGCATCAGGCTATCTTAAAGAAGCCAGTAAAGTAAAATGTTTTACAAAAATGTCAAGCAGTTCAAGTGTTATACAATTGGAAGAAAGTAAAGGAGTGTCTGGAGACAGGAGGCAACTTTCCACCATGAGTAGCCTGCAAGCCTTTAGGCCTCTAACGTGCTTGACTTATTAGGACATCACAACTTTTTTGAACTGTATGTACGTGTACACCATAGGCCAAATTCATCAATGAAACATAAAGGCATGGGTACAGATTTAGATCTCCGCCTGAACTTATTTTTACATTTTTTTAGTACTATCCATCATTCCCAGTAGCAGTATAAACAATCCTCGAAAAATGTGCTGAGCAATATCATTATTGAGCTCTTCATTATAGTTTTGGTTCTAGAAATAGTCTTCACACATATTCTCAAGTTTTATTAAAATGTTGTGTTTATTACAGTAATGTTGATCTTTCTAGCATCTATTTGTTTCATCCTAAATAGTACCACAATAGTAACATAACACAGTTGGTCATAATGTTGCCAACATGTGTTTTGCATCACACTTCCTCATGCCATTCCAAAAAAATCAGTCCAAAGTGCTACCATGCAAGTGTATAATTTGAACTGTAAATTCAGTCGATTACTTCTGAAAACTAATTGTGAAAACAGAGAAAAAGAATACAAAGCAAAATCACTCAATATGTAGCACATTTACATTTATACTTAGAAATTTTCTATTACACATCCTTCCAATGCTCATACACTCTCAATTCTATCTCAAGAAAAGGGATGCATTTACTTTTTGTCTTGTTACGTTCACCCTCACATAGTTCATCATTCATTCATCAAATACTTAAGTCTCATACAAAGTTGTATATGTATTACAACAATCTTAATTGCTCTAATACACAAAATCCAAGATCTCACTGAGGTAGAATTAAGGATGGTGAATGTATGGCCTGTTATACTGATGTGATCATACAAGTGAAGGAAATGATGAGAAATGTAGACAAGAACAAAGATAGAAAAAACTCTAAGGGCTTTGAACTTTATTGAGATGGTGCACCACATTCATTATATCAATTATATTATCTTGCCTTTGATTGGTACCTTCGGTTTTAGGTCCCTAGTTAACTTGAAGTATTACCCCTTTAGTGGAGTACCACATGCATGTAACCTATGAGTTATCTTACCTAACCAGTGTAATTTGTAGGTGGTTCTTTTTACCCAGAACCATACGAAGAGTGTGCGGTTGTTGAGTGCATTACAGGGACTAGTGTCTAAACAATATTCACTGGCAGCTGCCCAATGTTTTGGTTCTGTTTTTATGGAGTAGTGTGGTTTGGGAGTGGTGCACTGTCATATGTATGACTCTTTGCACATCATTATTTACATTAGAAGGCCATAATATGTCTAATATGCTCTGTTGTACTATCAGTTTTGAGTGTGGTGATCAGGGACTGATAATGTAATCTGTTGAAGTGTTACAGTTCAGCCATTTAGAACATTTTATATATGTTACATTCACTGCATTTCCTTTTGTTTGAGTCGCAAAATATATCTAATTTCTTTACAGCATTAATGTGTGGTTTGTTAGTTGACCACAACAGCTGTTTATCTCATTATGTATATCATCTGTAAGTGGTTTATTGTGTCTAATTACCATGGGCAATATGTACAAATATATGGTCGCAAAATACTGGTAGCAATTTACAACCTGTAGTTTTTGTGACCTGTAAAGAATTTTAATAAATAAGCTATGTACTAGTAGGTTAGTTTTTAAAAATCTGAATTGTAGTGGGTCGAATTCTGACCTACCCCATGAATATTTATGAAGTCGGTTGCAAATTCTGACTCACTACAATTTGCAGCTATCACAGGGATGATAGCCTGCTGGGGTAGGCAGCCCATCATTTCTGTTATTTTGTGTAAGTAAAGCAATATATATAGTTAAATGTTTAAGGTAGCTTGTTTCCTTAAAGGAAAATGAGATTCATTTAAAAAAAGATTAAATTTTTCTCACACTTTTTCTAGGAGTAAGCAGTGGTCTCATGGACCCATGGAAATTCACATGGGGGAAGGGGTCCCAAAAGATACAAGCATTTGCAATGCAATGAGTCTCGCGTTTGCTTGAGTTAGAGCTGTTAATGTTGTAAATTCCTAACTGAACTTTTATTGCCATAAAAATTGAAAATGAAAATGAAAAGTAAAACAGGTGACATAAGCAAGCCAATTCAAAGAGCCATGGTGCCATGAGCATGAGCACGAAGGAGAGACACAAAAGGAAAAATAATTTTGCTTGCACTCAAACGTATCGGCAAAAGTGCAATTATCCATGGAACAGGGTCGGTGTCCAAGGCGGTAACCAAACCGCCCCATGGAGGGACAAACGTAAAGCATTTACTAATGATAACAAAGTATTTTTGAAAGGAAAGCCCATGAATGAGTGATAGTGATGGGAGTGCAGTAGGCCTGGTTAAAAGCCCACAAGACAGGTTAGAACACTTGCACACTCAACCTAAAAATGAAATGTTTCACAAACCTGATTTTTAGGAGTAAGTATTAGACACATGGATCATTGCCTACACCTAAAAAATGTTTTCTTCAACATTAACAAAGGGTAAAAGGTTCTAAAGGTAGCACTACCTGGTTGCAAATGTGCTCTGACGACCTTTGTTTAGTCATTAAAATAGTACTGTTGTGCGACCAGATTTTGGTCGCAGAACGTTAATACATCAGTATTTAGAAGGGGCGTCCTAAGCATACCCCTTTCAAATCCCAATTGTGTATGGATTGTAAACCTATTTAATGATTTAGAAACCTTTCCTGAATCATTAAATGGGCTTGCTACATTTGGAAGAGTTTCATTGTTCACAGACCAACAGACAGACAGATTTAACGACCATTTGTACATCTGGCCCCATGTAGTGTGATTGCAAATTAGAAGGTTATTTTGAGAATCAAGTCAAATGTCAAGCTGTGTCGTTTTTAAATTTTGTTTTTTCACTTATATATTTTTTTTGTTGCAGTGTGTTGTGTTTCCATTTACAAGTCCTTGCTACTTTGTTGGAGAACCGGATCATAGTGGTGGGTATCCTGTCACTTAATGTCATAAGAACTTTTTCAGACGTGAGATTGGTGGATTCACTGAGCTGCTTTACCTGGGTAGCTCATAACTGATCTAATAACAATGAAGAAGATTCTTCCTTTCTTTTCTTCCTGAGCCTTGTTGATTTACCATCTTCGAGGTAATGATTAATGCTTGCCTAGACTACTGTAATTTTTTGTATTTTACTCTTCCTTCCAATATCATGCATCTCATTCAGTTGATTTTAAAACACTGCAAAACATCTTGGACATCTGGACAGATTACATTTTCTCACATTAGCTAAATGTTCTATGCTTATATTTCTGCCACTTGGTGACCAGCGGGACCGGTCTTGTTTTCTTGCAGCAAATTTTCTCAGAATATTGACCATGCAAATCCTTTGTTCTTCTATTGCATATTTTCTTCTTGCTCCAACAATTGAGAGCCAGCAAGAGTGGTTGCTCTTTTTCTGCAGCAAAAACTGGTACTCTTTCCTGCACAACCTGAGAACTCAAGCATATCTTCAGTTTTTTTTTCATAAAAACAAAAAATTAAATCCTGGCTTTCTACCAAATAACAAGATGAGTTCTGGTTCTTTCTTGCAGTGTTCTAAATATGTCCAGGATACCCTTTCAGATAATCAAGTGCTTTACAAAATGATTAACATAACATAACATTTGTAAACTAGCATTGCAAAGTCAATAGCTCTCAGCCGTGAAAGCTATTGGCTTTGCCAGGGCTTTTTGTTTTATGACAGATGGCCACCATGAATGCATGAACATCTGCAGTGGACATGTTTGAATATTATTCAGAAAATAACATAAAATGCATTGAAAGATGGCCACTGTGGAAGCACATATCTTTGAGATCACTTTACTTTTACACATCCCAGTTGTAGATCCATACACATTCATGGTAATACTATTTGAATGAGATTGTTAAATATAAAAAAATACTGAAAGATGCCTGCCTTGCATTCTTGCATGCGAGGGCATTTGAGTAGCCATCTGGAAATTAAGGTGACTTCCAAATAAATAACAAGGGAGTGAGGGGGAAAGAGGACTTTGGTGGTTGAAAGGGGAGGGCAATTAAATATAAGATAACAGAGTGAATGTGAGAGAGGAGCAAGGAGAGACAAAGGCTGAACATTAGCCCCTTATATCCAAGGTCTGATGTCAACAGCTGAAGGATAGCTCAACCCACAAAGGCACTATGAGCTCCAGTGCATGACGATCATGAAAATAGGTAAGAAAACATCAAATCAGAAGCTGGGAATTGAGATAGACAATAAAGACATCTATTCATGAGCAGTGGCTGACCAAAGCTCACTCTAAGTATATTTAATGCAGTAGAAACAATAGGCCTTGCCAAACAAATAGTTGATGCTGCATGTAGGCAAGACCTAAAAAGAAACAGTATGTAGATGCAGTGATTTATAGGTTCACCGGTAACATCTGTATTGAACTTAAAATCACAAGTTCAAATCCTGGCAAGATCAAATCAATCATCCATCATTCTGAGGTTGGCAAAAAAGTACAACTAGTTTGGTGAAGAGTAGCACCTGTTAATCTTTTTGCTTAGAAAGAACAAAAGATTGCTTTCTGGTTATAGGAAGCCCTCAGAAAAATAGGGTATGCACATCTAAGCCAGTCAGTCACCATTTATGTATCATGATTGGATAGATTTCAACTACTTCTATTGACAATACATTCCCGTTGATTACATTATCTGGTCAAAACTATCTATTGAGTAGTTTGGCACCTGAACCATTTTTTCTGCATAGACAGATCATGGCTGTTTGCATTTTTGCTAATACTTTGTGCGACATCACAGGGAAAGGATGATCTAAACATAAAGAATGCTGGCCTCTTAGGTTTTCTGTCTCCAAATGCACAAATGCTGCCACCCCGTTTGCCACACACACCCAGCCAGATGCTGAGCACATTTCCGAATTTCTCCTTAACTGAATAGTTTGTGCCGAGTATCCTATGGTTTTATTAGTCTTTTTTAAAGCAAACAATTCCAATGAAAGATGCTTTTTTTCCCACGAATTATTAATATTTATTTATTGCACTTTTTATGCGCCAAAGTAACACATCCCTGTTTCAAAAAGCGTGCACCAAACAAGAACACATAAATCGCTCTCAATGAATCATCCTGCTCCACTCTTACGGAAAGACAAAGAAATCTGCATTTCAACATTGGAATCATGACAGCATTTACTTTATGGGTCTCTGGTGTTCACAGGGATTTTTTTATCAGAATTTCTAGGCAGAGATGAAACACACGTGTTGTACGTAGAGAGCATCTGGGGATTTTAAAACGGGGGGACGTCTACAATTAATCACACCCAATGAGCTCACGCTGGAGATGGACAAAACACTTTGTGAGGAGGCAGATAATCACCAGATGTTTCTATTGTTGGTTTAAGGACCAAATCTCTGGTTTATATTCAAGTTTCTCCGTCGGGTTGTCATTAATACTAGTTAATGGTTCAGTTTGTGACATTTGTTGGCAATTGTGCGAACACTGGCTCTGAATACAGCAGGCCGGGGGGGGGGGGCAGGCGGGGGGGGTCTTGTGTAAACAATGCTTGCTAACTAGGATTCTCAAAGTGAAATAAACTCTCTGTATCCCGCTGAAACCAAATCATGTTGGGAGACATTCATTTTTAGTAGTTTGCAAATTCCTCCACGAGAAAGAACGTGCAATGAGTCAGAATCTTTTCAATGTCTTTTGTTCTTACCCTAGATAAAGTATTGCTATTGTTGGGAGGGCTGCAAGGCTCAGGAGTCACTGCAGCGCTTTGCTATGCAAGGGGCAACTAATCTGTGAAAGTCTTTTCATTGTCCGTGTTACTGTGTCCAGAATCAGACTATTTTGCAACTGTAATTGTGTGTGCTTTTTATTATCACATTATGAAGGTGTTCTGCAAGTCCTTTGTGTATGTCAAGGTGAGGGAACCCAAACTCTGTGCTTGACGTTGCTTGGCCATATGTGTAGTGGTTATGTTGTATAAGAGTTTTTATGGGGTAGTTGTGACATTGAAGGAGTCCAGAGTTTTGAATGTTTCTAATATTGCATCCCATTCCAGTGCAATGGGCTTTTTTCTCAATCCTCTGTATTCTTTCCTGCGCAGAGCCAAACTCTCCGTCAATCCCCATCTCTCCACCTCCTCCCGCCATAACGTTACAGTTGGCGCCACCTGAGATTTCCAACATCTACTGTAGTTATAAGACGTTTTGCAAGTATCAATGTAAGGTCCACGAAGCGCGTTGTGACTTTAGCGGCCTTCGATCTGGGGAATAAACCGACTAGGCAGCTTTCGCATGTGTTCCACTGGTCTCTATTTGTCAGCTCTGCTAATATCTTGGCTATATGCGCCCAACAGGGGTGTAATCTAAAACAATCCCACAACATATGAAGCAATTCGGCATCTGGTGCCCAACAGCCAGGGCATGCGGCCGAGACCATAGGGAACATGGCATGTAGTCTATGAGGTATAAAATAGGCATGGCGAAGTATGGAGAACTGTATGAATTTAAATTGAGAGTTTCTCGATATTTTGCAGTGATATTCAACTATAAAGTCCTACTCTGTATCCCAGAGGTTCCTACCCATATCCCACTCCCATTTATTCCTCACTGGTGTGAGGGAGGGTAACAGGTGCACTCGGGTTCCCTTATATACCATTGTATCAAGTGTTGGCCCATTTCCATGGTGTGTATTGTTTGTATCAGTTCATGAGTGGCGGGTTTTATGCCATGAGGCGCCCAATGTCCCTTTATATACTGGACTATGCTAGCATGGATGAGAAACAGAATCTCGCTTACTACCTGAGTCTCGGCAAAATGAGTATGGTTCAGTAGTATTTTCTCAACAAAGAGGTCACCCACTGTGGTAACCCCTTCATCTATCCATGGTTTTAGTCATATGGTTCATAATATCCCCAATGCGGAGGAAAGCCCCATTAGGGGTATGTTCAGGGTGTAAGGTAGGGGGATTTTTAGTGTATCGGAGTGCCAATTTCCAGTAGGGCAGGACAGTTTGCAATAATAGGGGGCTGTTCTTTGGGATTTTGGATCCCGGATATAGCAGGCTGTGCAACCGGCCACGATGCAGCATGCTTTATGTATATTCAAACTCTGCAAGATTGCTGCCTGCCAACCAGTACGCAAGCATCTTCAGCTTTCCAGCAATGACGTGGGATTTCACATCTGGGGCTCCTATTACTCCTTTGTCAGAGGGGAGATGGAGATTGGGTAGACTGACTCTGCGACATCTGTTTGCCCACAGCAAATCAATTAGTATGTTGTTAAGTACCTTAAAAATACTTGTAGGTGCCACTACCGGGATGTTGACGAATTGGTAAAGTAGACATGGTAGCATGACCTTTTTGACATGTACCACTCTGCCTGCCACCGAGATTGGCAGTGTTTTCTAAAATGTCACCTGGGGTTTGAGATTTGCAATTGTTTTATTTTCAGGTTACCATTTGGTGTGTCCGGCGCTTCATGCTATATTTTTATGCACAGATATCGGAATGTGTGAGATGCAGTCTGGATATTCCTATCCCCAAAGGGAACATGTGGCAAATCTCCATGACTCTGAAAGGAGAATGCATAGGATTTATCTACAATGACATGTAGACCCAATATGGATTACAATGTGGCAACTTCTGTGATGTCCTGCCGTAGGTCTTTAATGTATAAGATAATATCATCTGCGTACAGGGATATCTTGTGGGTAATATGGCTAATGGGAATGAGAATGCCCCGGTCACCAGAGTCTTGGCGCAGATGTTGTGCTTGTGGGTCAAAGGCCAATACAAATAGAGTTCTAGCATTCTTCACTGAAGCAGCATGTCGGAGGGGAGGATGTGATCTGTCTAGACAAGTGTCAAGTACTGCAATGCAATCCCCTCTTATAATCCAGGGATATTGGATCCATTCCTCTAATACTATACTTAAGTGCGACAGGAAGGCTTCCTGGTCTACATTAGGGGCACATAAACTTCCCAGTACTACCGCGGCACCGTCAAGTGTGCCTCGCAACAGAACATTGCATTCCTGAATATCAATTCTCGATTCTGAGACCAGGAATGGTACTCCAGCCTTAATCCATATTGCTGCCCCTCTAGAGAAGGCTGAAAAAGAAGTGTGGAAGAGCTGCCCCCTCCACTTTTGCAGAGTTTATGGGCTTCTCCAGCAAATAGGTGAGTCTCTTGCATATATACTATGTGTGCTTTTTTTGGCATTGTAGTTGTGCCAAAATTCTATGTCTTTTTTTAACAGACCCCCATCTCCCCGATATTCCAGGTTATCATTGTGTATCTATCAGGGACCGCCATAAATATTGAAGGGGATATTCACCCTCTCCGGTGTGTTTGCGACGACCTTCAACTAGTTGAGTGACCACAATGAGCAGTAACGGCAGCATAAAACTTAACAAAACTGGTATATAACTATTCCCTTATGATACAAGGTCCATTGGAAAAAATGTGACCAACCAAATGTAAACAAGGCATAACTTAACAAAACAATGTGTGCATTTGCCTGTGGGGTCTGTGGCGGTCTCGTGCTTGGTCAATGCCTCAGGTGGGTGTGTAGTTGTCCATGGCATTCTTACCGGCCCGGCTCAGTATAATGAATGGTAAAGTTCTGCAGCTTTGGCAAGCTGGTCGCAGGCCCTCTCATAGTCCTGACTGTTCTGTGATGCCTTTACGGCTGTCACTGTGCTTTATGTAACGCAGCAACATCTCACAAATGTGGTGTGACAATTTACAATTTAAGTTAGCGGCCCATCACAATTTATTATATTTGCTCTCGAGTATTTGCACATTGTGGGTACTTGTTTCAGTTTCTAGGCCTCACAGACATGTACTCACTCTGTGTCATCCCCCCCAGGTCTCAGGCCATTAGCAGGGCGATCATAGGGAAGAGTGTAGCTGTGTCTCCCAAGTCGGAGTCGGCTGCACTGTGCGGGGAGGAGAGGCGAGTGTTCACAGGCCCACTGGAGCAGACTGAGGAAGCCACCTGCAGCACATCACATTGTCCCTCAAGGACTAGTCATGGACAGGGGGGCCTGTGGTAGCTGGGGCACCACACCTGTTGATTCCACATCTTCGGCCCCTGTTTTTATTCTCCTGCGGTCTGCTGACGTCCCAGTCTGAGTCCACCGAAGTCTGGGCATAATTGCTCCAGCCAGTACCAGGCGTTCTCTGGAGTGTCAAAGAAGTGGGTTTTCTGTCCCTGAGTTATCCTAAGCTTCACCTGGAACAAGAGAGAGTGTGTAAGGCCACAGGATTGGAGTTGTTGTTTGATCACCTTTGAATAATGCCCTCTTGCGTTGGACTAGCAATGTACAATCTGGAAACACAGAAATTCGGGCATTGTCAAGTAGTATTGGTGTTTTTTTCCTTGCTTGTTGTAGTATCGCATCTCTATCCGTGAAGTTCAAGATTCAGGCCACCACTGGCTGTGGGGGACCTCTGAGGGCCAGTCTTTTTGTCGGTACTCGATGAGTCCTCTCCAGCACAAAGTGCCCTGATAAGCCTTCAGGGGCCACTTGTGTTCGCACCCCCTCTTTGACATACCGCGTCCGATCAGGACCGCCTTTTCCCTCCAGTTGTCCAATAATTTGAATATTATTATGACGCTCTCTCTCTTCTGTCTTGTCAGCTCCCTCCTGCAATAGCCCTACTTGATGCTGGAGCAGGACCACTACAGCCACTTGCTCTTTCTGCCATGTAGTTATTGGGTGAGGGTAACCTCATTTGACTTGACCCTGGGGCTTAATTTATTGTGGTCGTCCTTTAGGATAGTTAGTTCTGTGGTAAGGGCTCCTAAACTTTGCTTGATAGGTTGGCAGGAGTTCCATATTTCCTGGAGAATGACATCTAGCTTGTCCGCTGGTGGGTTCACAAGTGTAGGAGGCAAAAAATCTTCCAGGGCCATTTGTAATGAGCACGCTGATAGGGGGACAACTCTCGCACTTCCATATGTGGCCCAGGTGTCTTGGTTTTAGTGTGTCCCATTATGGAGCTGAGTGGACCGAGATTGGACACAATGAGCGCAGGGTGGCATCCCCCACCCCGGAGTGTAGTCCCCATCTAATGTTGAAATTAACTTTACAGGGAGGATTATTGTGGGGTTAAGTTCTGGATTCTCTCTCAATGCCCCACACTCTCCCCCAAGGGCTGGGTGCCTTTACAAACATGTTGCTATATGGGACTAGAGTAGAGGTATGCCGCTCACCAAGGGCTGTACATAGATGAGGCAAGTCCTTCTTGCATATCTGTGGGTAGCAGTCTCAGGCACCTAGCTGGTCACCACCAATCATTCTCTCCCATCTGGACTTCTCCTGTAATTTTGTTATGGTAAATGCTAGTACTCTGGGTGTTTGGACTCCCAGCGGAGTCTGGGGCCAGAAACGTGAGTTGGAGACTTGCGTATGTTAAAGGTGACACAGCCCTGTTATATGACTCGTGGCCCACCAAGCCCAGTCGGGCCGCTCCCACTATTTGGGCTCAAGCCACTTCATCCCACTATCCAATTGGGATCTTCTCTCCATCTAGGAAGCGGGGCCCACCCTGACGTGTTGGATTTCTGTCAAGAAGCCCACCCATGGCCACGAAGCAGCAGTCACACTCACCGCCTTCACCTACAGTCTCCGACGTCCTTGGGGGGCTGACTGCCACTACCTGATCTGTATTTCCCTTCTCCAAGCCACCCAGCTCACAGCCTCAGACCTAGGCTCCAACGTCGTGCCAAGCCAGCTCTGATTGGACCTGCAGGCAGCCCGGACAGACGAGTCAGCAGTCCTCACCACTCCATCGCACCTTTATTCTTCATCGCCCCTGCTGCCCATCCCCCCCTGTGTTGCCCCTCAATTATCTGTGGGTGGGAGTGGGGGGGGACCCATTCAGCTGGTTGTCCTCTGGCGATGTCCCACTCTGCCACAGCCCTCCAGTGGCCTCAGACTTGGTGGGATTTTACAGCACAGGCTGCCGCATTCTGACAGTGAGCCGCAGCGCTCTTCATCCGACTCCTGTTTCCCCTCTGCCGATGTCCAAGGCCCCAGAGAGGTATTTTATTGTCGCTGAGTGTTCCATTGTTGCTTCAGGATCATTGTTTTACAGCCAGGTCCGGGAGCGCTTCAGTTATGCTGCCGCCATCTTTGGCTGTTAGCCACTCCACTCAAGTGTGACATGGTATTTAACATAAATATTTACGTATTCCTAAACGATGTAATGATTTACTAATATTGATGTATCTCCGTTGTACCCGTCAGGGTGGAATAGAGATCATGGTTCAGATGATGAGTACATTTTTTACGATGGTGTTATTGTAAACTAGTATACAAAGGGTTGATTAATCTTTTTTTCAGTCTTTGGCCTTTCAATCTTTTCTTCACATGGCTATGCGCTGCTGTGACACAATAGTGCCCCTATGCAAACTACAACAAGTAAATACAGTTGCTGTTTGTGAGCTGCAGGTTAAACATCTTAAAAAAAAATACAGACACATGCTTAGGCCAAATGTGAACTCAGTCACAGTATTTTTTTGTCCGAAGGAAAGAGGGTTGGCTAAAGATGACAAAATTTAAATGCGTGCAAGCTGCACCAGAAATTCATTATGGTAAATAATGTTGTTAACCATGGTTATGAAGGAGCTGAAGCTGTGTAAAAATACACTATATTTTGTTTTGCTGAGCATCCACAGCACAAGACACTGCTTTAGAATTAGATTGACAGATATGAGGATAACTAGAAAGACATATGGGCATAGGCCATGTATGTGGTAAGGTGTGAGAATGCCCATGAACTTGCTGCCCCCATGCACTGGGATCCTGAGATTCAGCTGGTGGACAGCACCTGCACCACCAGCCAATGATGAGCTCATGTTCCTCCACCTGAACAGATGCCCCATGATCTTTCACAGATAGACCAAAGATATAGCTAGCAGTCTGGGGGAGTGCTTAGATCACTTGTCTGCTGAGATAACCATGATTGAAGCCTGAGGCTGCTGAAGGGAATCCCTCCTCCTGAAACTTTGAAGTTGACCTGCTCTCCCAGGCTTTATTCTTCACACATCTATCCACTCCATTTATGGCTTGCTTGCTGTAATCAAGCCTGGAAAGATGATAGTAGAAAGACAGACAGCTGGATCACTATTGGATGAGAGCATTGCTCATGATGGCCTGAAGAAACAGGGCACTAGTGTGAGTTATATTCATTGATAGCAGTATTCATAGTGACAGCAGCAGGAGCGCACTGTATATAATAGCAGCAGCACTCGCATGCAGTGACAAGAGCATTAGTTGAAGGGCATGACAGCATTTAGACCTGCAGGCAGTGAAAGCAACTCTCAGTGAGAGCAACAAGGCTCACGAAATATGAAAATGTATGAGCTGTGGTAACAGCAGAACTCAATGTGACAACTTTAAAGGTTTCTTCAGAGGTACCTTAAGTATATGAGTGTGCCTACACAACTACTGTCAGAATGTCACAGCAGTGAGAGTGGCAGTAGCACTCACACATTAATCAATATACTCATTTAAAAGGATTTAGCACCTGCACCAAAGTACTTTGTGCAACCTACATCCTCTGCCTTTCAGGTTCTGCCAGCAATAAAAGTTTGCACTACAGCTGTCTTGTTGTGTCTCTTCTAAATGGATGTTGAGATTGCACAGTTACTACCTACTGCAAGAAAGGCAGCAAAGTGATGCTGTCAAGGAGTACCTGTTCTGTGAGGAAAGAAATCTTGAACTGTAGAAGGCCATTTGTAGTGGAGCTTACATTGCTGCTGCCCAGGAAATACATGTTCTCAAAGACAGGGAAGCTTGCACTGTTGTCACCTAACTTGCACATGTTCTAGAAGGAAGCTGCTACTGTCCCATCTGTTGCTGTTCTTAGAGAGGGGAACGTTTCTACCGAAGCCCGTCTTCTACCTGCTCTGCAGGGAAGCTTTCACAATAGCTGTCCTTTTGTACTTCTTCACTTTGACTGCACCTTGTGCTGCTCCTACTCCTGCTACTACATGCCCATTACCTATTCTTTGTGCTAGGGATGCTGCCAATGTCATGATGTGCTTCTGGTATATATTAGCGATCCTTCTCATAAATTATTTTCTTTTACAGAAGCAAATAAAATCGGTTTGTCAATGTTTATTTTATACATGATCTAATTAAAAGACTGAACTCACCAAAATATGCGACAGATTAATGCTTTATGTCTAATGTGAAAGAGTTTCAGTTCTAAAACATGGCTGCCAATTGACTATGTTGTGTGTGCAACACCTTCACCACAGCCCAGTGCTTAGTTTGTAAAACAAAATCAGTAGTGTTATCCAAAATGTTTCTTTGCATAAGCAAAATCCACAATCAGCAGTGGCATTGGCCGCTCACAAGGTAATAGTCAGCCATCTGGTGAAAAACAGAGCAAAATGTGCATCATTGCCAGCTGCTTGTTCACACATCACTCACACTGCCATCTCCCATTTCACACACTTTCTGTCCTATTTCCCATATCAGTCACATTCTCCTCTCATTTCTTTTTCCTCTTTGTTCCCTCCATATACTCTCACACTTGCTTTCTCTTCTCTGACACTGTTCTCTATCTCGTCTCACTGTCTCTCGCTCTCTCTTTCTCCACAATATTTTTTCTCAAGCCCTTCTTTCCAACTCCCATCCTCTCTTCCACCTTTTCCTCTGGAGTCCCTATTAGAGACAGGCCATGTCAGAGACTAACCTGGGTGAGAGGCCTTTGGTACTCCTACAGAGTAGAAGCTGGTCACTAGTATCTCACATCCACCTTGTGTAAAATAACTGGTGCTCATGTAAAGCACCCCATTATCTTCAGGACAAGTGTGTACTGTATAAAACTGCAGAAAAATCAACTCAATCTGTGAATGAGCTCTGCTCTATAAGACAATTGGATCTGTTTATGACAGAATCCCACCCTCTCTGCAAGCACAGAAACTAACTTTCTCTGTGCAGGAACTCTGTTATGTCTTTTAGGTATTCAGCTGCATATCTAGAAGTGCAACTAACTTCAGTTTTGGATTCCTCTACTTAACCAAACAAGCACTGAAATGTGGTTCTCAATCCCAGCCAGTCTTGACCCTTTGATTGTTACGTTGCACAGCAACACTCTAGATACTTCATGCTTTGGTTGCGTTCACCTTGTCAAGTTCTAAGTAGGGGTCCTACTGGAAATCTGGGAGCACCAAATCACATGTTCATGGGGATACTGCCTGAATGGCTTGGCCAGCGGGTTAACTTGATTTTGAGAAATGTCAGACAGAAAATGTTATTCATGTGTCTTTTGGAAAATAAGCACTACCTGAGAATGTTTAATTCTCAAAACTAAGGCCCATATTTATGAAAAATGGTGCTCAACTGCGCTAGCGTAGTTGTGCATAATTTTTTGAACGCGAGATAACCCCATTCCCCAATGCCATCCGTCGGCCATATATTAGAAAAGATGCAAGATGGTGCTAAGGAATGGATAGCGTCTCAAAACAAGACACTAGCCGGTGAGGGATGGCGTTAGTGGGTCAAAAGTGACGGTAGGCTGATTAGCAGCAAAAGAATCTGCCGCCAGTCAGTCTAGTATCATTTTTTGACGCACAAGCAGCCAAAAAATGACTCCTGTCTAAGTATAGGAGTCATTATCACCACCCCAGTGTCCCCAGGGCAAGCCCAACATACCCAGTGCCAGCCAGGGGGGCCCATGCAAGAGGCCCCCAGTGGCACATCACACATACACACATACACTTACCTGCAACTGACCTGGGATAGGCTCCTCCTCCTGTGGTGTCCCTGTGGTGTGGGATGTGGTGATGCTGGGGTTGGGGTGGGCATCTTTGTGCCCATTTCATGGTGTTTCCCCATGGAAATGGGCCTACTAACACATTAACGCATGGTCTGACTCTAATCGGGCTTAGTGCCATTATTGAGGCCCATCTCCTAGGTGCCCGTCGTTTCTGAGTCGGGTGTTAAATATGGCGCTGGGGGACTTGCATCATTTTTAGGAAGGGAACGCCTTCCTTGCATCTCATTGACACAAGGTGGGTTGGCGCTTCCTAGAAATGGCACTAACTCCAATATTTTGATGCTAGTTATGTCTAGCATCAAAATATAAATATGGAGTTAAGTTAGCTCTGCTTTAGCATCAAAATAAATGAAGCTAAGGCAACGCTAACTCTCCTTAAATATGGGCTTAAGTTTGGTGGTCTGAGGCTACTTCATTGCTTTGGTGGGGACTGTTGTTGTTTTAGTATATTCACTGATATGTCAACCCTACTCAACCTCTGTGATACCCTGGCCACTGCAAAATGTGAACTCTTGTCTATGGCACTTAGCTTTAAAATTCCCTCTACATTCAAACATCCAAAGGGGGGAGGCATTTGGACTGCATCTCAGAAGAAGGTGCATTAATGCACATGAATACTGTTGTTGGTTTGAAGTTGACATAGGATAGTAGAATGCAGAGGCAGCAGCAGCTGACAGCAAAACTGGGTCAGCTTGGGAGACAGCAAGGACCAGAGGTTGCACTCCCGGGGTGTATTTCAATTGAGCCTTTGAAATGTGTCTGTGTGTTGGATTTGGAGCTGGGCACCCTTTTCACTGTGTTTTCCAACCACAAACTACCATTTGCAGAGATGATAAGGAGGTCCAAAAGGTAAACCATACAAGGGCAGTGCAGTTTGGAGCACACGATGCTGCTGCAACAGAAAGCTTTGGTGGGTGCATTGGGAGGTGATGTCTATGCACATTGATATGCTGACGTCAGTCTGTTACATTTCAGCTGCCAAATACTAAGGGCAAGAGGCACACACAGTGTTTTGTGAGATGGACAGTGAGAGCTCAGCACCCAGCAACCTGCGACAAAGCTCATGACTGCTAAATTAACTGTGTGATATGATGTTATTGTCAAGCCATCTCTCTGACGCACATGCTGCCTGATAGGCCATGGCTGGCATTCCTTCCAGGATAGAACAGGCTGCCAAGAGCATTTTACTTAAAGACTGCCTGAGGAACCATCTTTTAAAATTCCCTGCAATCACTGACAAGTGCTGATGCCTGCTAATCAGTCACCTTAGCAAAGTAACTGCTGCCGAGACCCCTATTTGCCATTATCACTTTGCACACTCTTAGGACCAGATTTCTGCTCTCTCCCTTTCAAGCAACACAAAGATGCAAGTTGTCTTGCTGAGCTGCATGAAAGAATAATAAATCGTCCCCTTCCTTGGTAGGCTGTTGGAATTCTTAGAAGCAAAACCGCAAGCACCTCGGTTCCCCTCCCCCCCAATGCAAAATGCTACTGGTAAAAAAATTCTGGACTGCCTGATGGGCACTGAATCATTTCAATGCAACACAATTTAGGAAAGAGAGAACACATTTCTCCCATTTTTTGCATTCATATAGTGCTTGCTACCTCTTTTCATGTGTAGTAAGTGCTATATAAATGCAGTTACATATAACATCATTTGTCCCTTTTCTGTTTGGACGCACTCAGGCTAACCGCTGGTTGGGAACAGGGCAGAGGTCATCTTTCAGTTTTAGATGCTGCCTCAGTCATCACAGTGTTAATAGGCAATCATTGTCTCGCCTTCAAAACAAAGAGGAATGCATGCCCCAGCACAACCAGAGCCCACATCATGGGGTATGTGAATTAGCATATTTAGAATCACTGGTAATCTCCACCCCTTCTTTATAGACACTTGCTAGCAGCACAGAAACTGAATGTGCCTTCCAAAAGAAAAGAAAATGCTTCCCCGAAAACAGTGCTCTGCCAAGCACCCTCGATCTGCAGCTCTGGCTATTTTGGACTGAAGCCCTTTTAGCCAAATGGGCATTGCGTACCTGGTGCTGGGTAAAGTCAAGGAGTGGGACCATATACAACATCTTTACCAAACCTCAGCAAAGCAAAGACTCAAAATACATCCACTTAAAAAGGTGCCAGCCCGGTGCTTAATTTATGAAAAAAGAGAGCTGATGCTCATAGCTCTACTCAGAATCCCACAGCGGGTAAATATCAGCGTGCCAAATACTAAACCCTGTAGTCTTTGATCCACTACCTGACACTGTCTTCCCCTTTTTCTCTCACTTTCACATTTCTGCTCTCTGTTTATGGCAGTTTTGCAGTGTTTTTCTTCCTCAATCTTTTCAATCTGTGGATTTTCCCCTCTCTTGTACTCAGTGAATATCTGATACTGGAAAAATGAGTGCTGGTCCCCAGAAATAGTCCCATTGACCTGACCAGCAACCACTGGCTCAAAGTAAGCATTGAAAGCCAGACCCCCCTTTGTATCACTAGGTTTATTTGGTCATAAACAACACAACATTTAATCTGTAATATGGGGCCCTGCAGAATTCCATGAAGGCCATATTTAAAGTTGCCTACCCATGATTTCATAATAACTATTTTTCCTTCCATCACTGTACATTTCTAGTCTGTTTATCTCACTTTTATATATCCTTTCCTATCCCCATTTATTTCCTTAATCACGGTTTTCTTTCTCTTCCTTTCACTGTCTCCTTTTTCTACCTTTCTTTCTCTTGCTTGGGTCAATGCCAGCCAGATCTTAATTTGAGTTGTTGGTTGCAGGTACTCCAGTACTCTTTTTCGGGGACTGGGACTTATTTTTGATTGTACCAGCCCAGCAGAGAGACCAAAAGGTAAAAGTAACATTAGTGCCAGTGCAGTAAAGATCCATGCCTCTTTCTCACTGCACTATTCACATTATGAGTAAGTGAAGACAAGCCTGTTAAGGTTTCAACAGGGCTGCAACAGGATGAGAGTTTGTTGATAGAAGTGATGAGTTGAGACTAGTACTAAGTGCACAGTTTAGTTTATGATGATCTCATGTGGGGATGGTATATCGATGTTTTTGGCATTTTGTCATTGTGTAAGAAATACAATTATAAAAAGTAAGTTTCTAAAAATTAAAATGGAAACAGAAAAGCCATTCCAGTGGAGCACTGCTGTCCCCTTTTGGACGTAATTTGAGGCATAATTTACTTTTACACGGTCTACAAATAATTAAAGACAGCGAGGTCCGCATAAGTGCAGCATCTCTTGTAAGTGGTGATAACGCGTCCAGCCCTTATAAATTACCTGTACCTGGACACGTTGGAGGTCGGTGAATCTTTTAACCGAGTCGGGCTCTCCTCATCCTCAATAGTCGAGTCACTCAGATCAATAATCAATAACTGTTGTAATCGGTAATCAGCACTCAATTAATAGATCAATATAACACATCAGAAATCAATAACAGTTGGTATTTCGGCGCACCATGACCTTTCAGTCATGAATAACCACACCAGTTTATTAAAAGTTAGTGAATTTATTTCCCTATATTAACAAAGCTAGCACGATATATATATGTCTCAAAACCAATTGATATATGTATATGAACATTACTAGCTGTCCATAACGGCGGAAGAAACGCAATCTACGCAAAATCTGAATGATGATACACTCTGTTATAGCAATGCAAATCACCAATGTGACTAACTGTATTTGACTAATTGCATACATTCGGTCAGCATAACAAGATTTCAATTCTTCATGATACATTGAATGAATACCTCGACTAACCTCTAATTAGCATTGGCATGTGGGACTTCATGCAAAACGAATTTAGTCAACACAAATTTGGAAAACTTCTAGCTAGGACTCTATCAAAATTAGCAGTTGGTACCTAAAAGGAAAAACACAATGCATAATACATTTATCCTTTCATATTTACCAAATACAATCAGCATTCAAGAAAAGTCTTCGTCCTTCAGGTACCGGTTGATCAGCATGGGACAAATTTCAAAGGGGCAAAGTTAAGGGCAAGTTTCCCTGCAGCGGCAAGGAGAATGGGGCAAAGTTACTGCATGGGCAAGACGGGGGCAAATCAAAGTTAAAGTCTCTAGGGTGAGAATTCTTAAAGTCTCTTTCTCTCGGATAGAGAAAGGGGCATCAGGGTGTCGTCCAAAATGGAGTCTGGCATCAGGCTTCAAACTGGCATCGAGGAAAATGGCTGACTTCTCTTTGTCCGGTGGGTTTAAGTAAGAAACATTCCAAATTCTGTAGGGTCTTCCATTGGAGGGTTCATAGGTTGGCTTCAAATTGTCCAATCAAAAATTGTCTTTTACTAGCGCCCATTTATGCATACACTGTCCTTGGAGCCTTGGAACACAAATTGTATCATGGTTTGCCAATTATTTTACTATCTGTACATTGTCCGCACCTGCAGAGACTGACCTTGTATCAAAGGGGATGTAACCGGCCTAGCACGAAACCTTGGAGATAAGTGTACCAGCCAGTTTCTACTGGAAAAATACAACTTCAAGCAAGAATATATGTTTCATTAGTTCAAGGAAAAAAATCACGCAGTTAGAATTTGAAACCAAGCAACTAGGCCAAAGCCTGTACTAAATTTAAGCTAAGCAAAACAGTTTTCAAACAAGAAATCATGGCGTACATTTGCGATTATAACGGATTACTACAATTTTGAATACTTCGTGCTTAATAAAGCTCGTTTATAATGATGGCGAACTACCCCGAGGGCACAATTTCCCTCGTACATTATTTCTTTAATTAAAATCACACTTCAATATATATGTCGATTACACGGTAACATGAATATATGTCGGACCTTCTTTTTCTGCGTCATCAATCCCTCCTCTGATGACTAATTATGTCATCACATCAAATCTACCCACATATTTTACTCCATTAAAATTCTGTATAGTAATTTGGCACTTCAGTCAATTCCCTTTTTCTTTTAGTCCCTTTTGACTTCTCCCTATATATTTCCACCATTTTGTTCTCTATTTTCTCTTCTCTTTTTCTTTTGTTCCTTGCTTTTAACATTTTGAAAGCTTTCCATATTCCCCAAGAGCCTAATAAACAAATTAATATTATCAATATTCCCTTTACTATTTTTAGTAACAATCCGTTCCAAACGTTGCTGAGCCAATTTCCCACAGAAGCAAACCCTTTTCCAACTTTCTCCCAAACTCCGGGTTTTTTCAATTCCTTTAAATCTACACTTTCTTTAGTTAAATTTGTAAGCATCGTTCTAATTTTTCCACTGTTGTCGGGTATATATGTACAACAGTGACGCGTGCCATTCTTGCTAAAAGAATGTCTAAGGCAAGCCGATTTTGAAGAGTCATAGCTCTTTCTGCAGCGAGTTCAGCATCCATCAGGATTATAGCTCCTGAAAACTTTGTCAGCATGTTATCCACAATAGTAGACAACTTTCGTATTTTGATTGAATTCAATAATACTCCTACTGAAGGAATCAAAGCTCCAAATATATCTCCTACCACACCAGCAGCTGTCTCCCTTTTCTGAACACGATGTGATTCAGACAGCCTTGGAAATTTCTTTAAGTCGTCTAGTTGGTAAACCTTTGGGACCACTATCCCCAAATAACACCTCCCATACCATCCTTTAGGAAGACGATAATAGGCGTTGAGTCCACAAATATAATATACTCCAGGAATAACTGGGTCTTGTCCATTCAGCATGAACGTCCACTTAGATTGAAATGCATACGTATGTTTACATTCACTCGTTCCCACAAAAACTGTGTCATAATATGATGGAAATCTATGTATACAAAATCTTCCTACATGCAATGTATCTAAAGCTATTTTCCCTTGTGTCTTTATTGCCGCAAAAGCAAAATTATCTACAGACGTCCTTTCATGTAATTCCTTCTCTAATTTCTCCTTCATTTCGTTCTTCCTGTCATCAGTGCGGTCTAAAAATTCTATTTCTACTGGTGAAAGCAAGCATGTAAGGTTCTCTCTATGTGCGTGAGCTGTGTGAAAAGGTGACATCGGTTCAAAGAATTCCCTCATTAATTTGGCATAATAATCTCGAGCTATCTTACTTAGGTGCCCTATTATGGGGACATATGCAAAAGTAACATCGTAATTAGTATAGAAATAATGAATGTCCTTTTGAGCATAAAATCTGGAAGCTACTATACTACATGTAATTCCATACGTAAGAGGCATGCTGTGATATGTTACCCCTTCCACTACTGAGGTAGGTATTTGTGTACACACATAACAATCTTTAGCATCCATGGTCTCAACATACTCACTTAGTAAGCGATAGAAAACGTTAGATGAAAGTTCCTTCTTATCATGCAAGTGTCTCTCGTCTTGCTCGAGTCTCTTCAGAGCTGTTAGTTCAGTAACGATAATAGGTTTAGAAGTAGAAGCATCATTCGTCTCACTCTCACTTTTACCATGCATTCCAAGAACTATTGCTACAATTATTAGTACGCATGCGGTTATCAAGCCTATACACATGTATTTACAATACATCATTTTACGCCCCTGTGTAGTGAAGCTAGTCATGATCTGTATAGAATCAGAAAGTCGAAGACACTTTATCAAAGCGTATTTGCAGGTATTTACAAAGCTGAACGAGTTCAATGTTCACACAGTTTTCTTTAGCAGCTTTAGGGGGTGATTCTAAGCTTGGCGGGCGGCGGTAGACCAAAAGACCGCGGCGGTCATTCTGGGTTTCCCACTGGGCTGGCGGGCGACCGCCGAAAGTCCGCCCGCCAGCCCAGCGGGAAACACCCTTCCCACGAGGACGCCGGCTCAGAATGGAGCCGGCGGAGTGGGAAGGTGTGACGGGTGCAGTTGCACCCGTCGCGAATTTCAGTGTCTGCAAAGCAGACACTGAAATTCTTTGTGGGGCCCTCTTACGGGGGCCCCTGCAGTGCCCATGCCATTGGCATGGGCACTGCAGGGGCCCCCAGGGGCCCCGAGGCACCCCCTACCACCATCCTGTTCCTGGCGGGAGACCCGCCAGGAACAGGATGGCGGTAGGGGGTGTCAGAATCCCCATGGCGGCGGAGCGTGCTCCGCCGCCATGGAGGATTCTCAAGGGCAGCGGGAAGTCGGCGGTACACCGCCGACTTTCCGTTTCTGGCCGCGGCTGAACCGCCGCGGCTGAACCGCTGCGGTCAGAATGCCCAGCGGTGCACCGCCAGCCTGTTGGCGGTGCTACCGCCGACCTCCGCCATGGCGGTAATTACCGCCAGGGTCAGAATGACCCCCTTAGTCTCTTATCGGTTAGCAGCGTTGTCTCAAAATCGGTTTCAAAGTCAATCAAGTTAGCAATGTCTTAGCCGGTTGAAAAGTCAATCAGGTGATCAATGGTTTCAATCAACATAAAGTTTTTATTTCCAAAATGAAGTTCTGCCTCTTCGTTCTCAAGACTGAGGGATACGAATTCGTCTGACCAATCGTTATTGGCTACGTATGCCCACTCCGGACCGGAATACCTCCTGCTCGGTATCCTTTTTCTTTTCAGTTTTGCATCTCTCTTTGATTCTTTCTCACTGGTACTTTCCTCTTTGGCCAAGTCCTTTTCTTCACTTGATGTTGGTACCACGACAGACACTTCCTTTCTTTTCTCTTTCACCTTTGGCCCTTCACTGTCGTTCAACGTTTCTCTAGTTCTTAGTTTTACTGGTGATATGCTTGATCTTCTTTTAGCGCTATGTCCACTTGATGAAACTGCAATCTCTTCTGAAGAAGTTTGAGCAGTTTCGTTCTGTTCTGCCTTGTCCCCTCCTTCTGGGGAGTCAATCAGGTTTTCCTTTTCTTTTTCTGTATCGTCTGCTTCTGGGAAAGCCCTCCTCTGATCAGGCTCTCCTGCTTCTTCACCTCTTTCGAGCCCTTTGTCACCGTTACTTTCTTCAGGCTCTTTGTCACTTTCAGCTGCTTCAGGCTCTTTGTTACCTTCAGCCAGCTGCTTCGTCACTGTCTGAGGCTCCTCCTTGGTCTTCCCCAAGTGAATCAGTTGCTTCGTCCTCAGAGAATATTTCTCCCTCCTCTATTTCTGCCTGTTCGCTTCTATTTCTGTTTTGCTCTGCCTCAGCGCTCTGTACTTTGTTATCAGGTACTGGTAACTTCAGCGCTTCAACTTCCTCATCTGTGGGACACAACACCCTCTTTGTGTGACTGGCGTGAATCCAGTTGGGAACTCCCGCACACTTCACAGCGGTGGTAGTCGTCAAAATCACTTGAAAAGGTCCTTTCCAACGGGGTTCCAAACACGACTTCCTCACGTGCTTCTTTATCACGACCCAGTCACCTGCTTTCAGGGTGTGTCCTGGACCTTGGATCGGTGGCAAGGTGGTTGCCTCCACCTGGTGAGAGAAAGATCAAACCACATCAGCTAGACCTTTGCAGTAGTCTAACACCATATCATCTGTAATATTCAAAAGCGCATTTGCAGGAACTGCTGGAAGTCTCATAGCTCTGCCCATGAGAATCTCGTGTGGGGACAGTCCAGTCTTTCTGTCAGGGGTGTTTCTCATTGACATTAGTACCAAAGGCAATGCGTCAGGCCATTTCAAGTTTGTTGATGCACATATTTTCACCATTCTCGATTTCAATGTGCCATTCATTTGCTCCACTAGACCTGATGCTTCAGGGCGGTAGCTACAATGCAGCTTTTGCTCAATGTTCAGTGCTGCACAAAGCAATTTTATTACTTCATTATTGAAGTGACTTCCCCTATCTGATTCTAAAGAGATCGGGAATCCAAAACGTGGTATTAACTCTCTCAAGAGTAGTTTTGCAACCGTGAGACTATCATTTCTGCGTGTAGGGTATGCTTCAATCCAGTGACTAAAAATGCACACAACCACCAACACATACTTCAAGCCTCCATGCACAGGCATCTCAATGAAGTCCATTTGCATCCTGCTGAATGGACCCCCTGCTCTTCCAATGTGGCTCAAATTTACTACGGTTCCCTTCCCTGCGTTCATCTGTTGGCAAATGACGCAACGGTGGCAAACTGCTTCAGCAACTTGACGGAATTTGGGGTTAAACCAATCAGTTTTAAACAACCTAATCATGGCATCCCTCCCAAGATGAGCTTGTCCATGGTAAAACCTGGCTATCTGTGTCAAAAGGCTATTTGGAAGAACAAATTTCCCTTCACTTGAAACCCATAATTCATCTAGTCTCTTTACACATTGTGATTTGGTCCACGAGAGTTTCTCATCCTCACTGACATCATTCTGTAGTGATTTCAATTCGTCCATCGTATCTATCACCTTTAGAGCAAATATTTTGCTGGGTTCGAGCTCTGGTTCACTTATCAAATTCCATTCATCCCTAAGCAATATACAGTTCAATGCGCAAAACCTTGCGACTTGATCCGCATATCCATTTCCCAGAGAAACATAATCCTGTCCCTTCAAGTGTGCACTGCATTTTACCACTGCTACTTCTCCTGGTAGTTGGATGGCATGTAACAATTCTTTTATTCTTTCGCCATTTTTCACTGGCGACCCTGAAGAGGTCATGAAGCCTCTCTGTGACCACAATTGTCCGAAATCATGTACTATTCCAAACCCATACTGGCTGTCAGTGTAAATGGTAACTTTCATTAATGCAGAGAGTTGGCAAGCTCTAGTAAGGGCTACCAATTCTGCTACCTGTGCAGAGTAAACTCCTTGAAGCCAAGATGCTTCCAAAACACCTGTTACTGTGCATACAGCGTATCCTGCTTTCAATACACCCAGTGCATCTCTTAAACATGAACCATCAACAAAAATAATTTGATAATTTTCTTCCAATCGGGTATCTTTGATATCAGGTCTTGGTTTGGTGCAAAATTCAGTCACCTGAAGACAGTCGTGCTCGATGTCTTCAGCGTTCTCAATTTCAGCATTTTCACTGGGAAACAAGGTTGCTGGATTCAACGTAGTGCACCTTTTCAGCTGCACATTAGGTGATCCCAGAATTATTGTTTCGTACCTTGTGAGTCTAGCACCAGTCATGTGCTGTGTTCGGGAACGTGTCAAAAGTATCTCAACTGAGTGAGGGACCATGACTGTTAAAGGGTGTCCAATCACTATTCCTTCACTCTGAGTGAGGCTGATACCAACTGCGGCTACGGCGCACAAGCACCCTGGCAGTGCTGCTGCGACCGGATCCAAAGTAGCTGAAAAATATGCTACTGGTCTGTTTACGCCACCATGGGCTTGGGTCAAGACAGACAAGGAACATGCATCACGTTCATGACAAAACAATGTGAAAGGCTTTGTGTAGTCAGGCATACCTAAAGCTGGAGCCCTGCACATGCATTCTTTCAATTCAATAAAAGCATCCATCTCTTCTCCTTTCAGTTCAATTTCATCCAATGCATCCTTCTGGGTCAGTTTCAGTAAAGGTTTTGCTAGGGTTGAGAAGTTGGGAATCCATTGGCGACAGTAGCTCACCATTCCCAAAAACTTCCTCACCTCCCTCCTCGTCTTTGGGGGACTCATTTGAAGTACACTTGTTATTCTTTCCTTCATAATTTTTCGTGACCCTTTCTCTATTTGGTGACCCAAATATTTCACTTTCTTCTGGCAGAATTGTAATTTTGAAGGAGACACCTTGTGTCCGTTCCTTCCCAAATGGTTCAATAGAGCAATGGTGTCGGCTGTGCAGTCACTTTCTGTCTTGGATGCAATCAGTAAGTCGTCAATGTACTGTACTAGGGTTGACTCGAATGGCAATTTTAACGCTTCCAAGTCTTTCTTTAGAATCTGATTGAAAATTGACGGTGACTCCGAAAACCCTTGAGGAATTCGACACCAACTGTAGACTCTGTCTAAAAATTTTAAACAAAAGAGAAATTGGCTGTCCTCATGAAGAGGCACCGAAAAGAATGCTTGTGACAAGTCGATGACTGAGAACCACTCGGCATCGCCAGGGACTTGAAACATTATCACAGCTGGATTTGGCACTACAGGGCAGCATTTAATTATGATGTCATTTATTTTCCTCAAGTCCTGCACAATTCGGACCTTTCCACTTGGCTTTATTAGTCCCATGATTGGTGAATTACATGGACTGCTTAACACTTCTTTCAGTACTCTCTGTTTTACAAACTCGTCAATGAGTTGGGCGACTTTCATGAGGGTGTCTTGTGCCATATGGTACTGTGGGGTCTGGGGAAAGGTTACATTGGGTTTTACAGTCACTTTCACTGGTTCCACTCCTTGCACCAATCCCACCTCTTTTCCTGTCATATCCCACACTTCTTTTCCGACTGTTTCCTGTAATTCAGCTGGAATATCTGCTTCAGTGATCATCGGAAAAAGGGTAATCAGAGGATACTCTTCATCAACAGTTTCCATCTCATCCCCTTCTACACTGTCCTCTTCTTCCCCATCACTGCTCGTCTGAATTCTAATACCATCGTTCGAACACATAATCGAACATCCCAATTTGCACAATAGGTCTCTCCCTAACAGTGATATCCGGCTTGAGTCACATACCACAAAATTATGTGACCCTTGATAGTTACCAATTCTGACTTGTACTGGATCTGTGATTGGGTTCGTCAGGTACCTGTTTGCTACTCCCACTACTTGAACTGTTCTCCCTGAAAGTGGCAAATCCGGTACCTCAATGCTCCTAACAGTTGAACGTGTAGCTCCTGTGTCAACCAAGAATGAAACGCGATGACCCATGACTCTTCCCTCCACATACGGACCCTTTTGATCAACTTCCAAAGACGCTGCAAGCACACAATTTCCCTCCTCATCTGAACTTTCATTCTCCCATGCATTGTTTATTCCATTCTCGCTGTGTAGTGGGAATTGGTGTACTGTGTCATTTTGACTCATTCCCTGACCCGTGACCTGTTGAGGAAGCATTGCTTGCTGCTGATTCATTGGTGCTAAGGGTATTTGCATTTGCTGATTAGGTACCATAGGAAACTGCTGTTGCATTGGCTGCGATTGTGTCATTTGCACACGAGGCATTTGCACCTGTTGCGGTTGCTTGGGTTGTAGACCCTGCATCTGGTTCATATTGTTTTGAAAATTTGGGTTCGGACCTCTCAGTTTCGGTCCTCTCATAGTCTGAAATGCATTGACATCATTGTTTTGCTGACCTACACCTTCCTGCACCATCATTGGGCACTCCCGTTTCCAATGCCCGACCATTCCGCACGTGTGACATGGCATCACCTTCTTCATTGCCTGTATACCATTTGGAGTCATAACGGTATTCAAATCAGGACCATTATTCACAAACCCTCCTCGGCCTCTGCCTCTCATCTGCGGCTGAAACATAGCATTTCCCTGTTGCTGCTGCTGCGGCATCTGTTGTTGAAAACCTTGCAAACCTCGTAAACCTGTCTGAGCTGCTCTGAGCTGCATCACCATCACCTTTTCTTTCAATCTTTTCTGCTTCGTCTCAATCTCATCACTGCAGTATTTTGCATAATTCAACACTTCATCGATCGACTTTGACTGCCAACAAATCAAATGCGATTTAATCATCTGGCTAATTTCGGGTCTCAGCCCTTCCACAAACCTGAACACAAAATGGAGCATGTCTTTTGGCTCAATCGTTTCCGTGCCACTGTAATTTTTAAACGCTTTCAACAACCTCTCATAATACGCGTGTATAGATTCTTTAACCTCTTGAGCGGTCCTGTCAATCCTTTGCCAATCCACATTTTTTGACGCAACCTTGGTTTTCAAGTGCTCGATCACCTTGTGGTACAAACTCATTACCATAGGTGATGGCGCACCTGTGTCCCTATCTCTCTCTGGTTCACTCGTCGGCCAACCTACAGCCCTTTTACAATCTTCCCACAAATCAGCCGGAACCACAATTTCAAATAAGGTATTCAGGTCTTCCCAGAGACACTTCGCGAGTTTCACAAATCTATCCGTTTGTTGATACCACTCAATCGGCTTCTCTCTTAATCTGGGAAAGTCATCCGTAAAGGATTGAATATCGCACCTGTGCCATGGTACATGCACAAGTTTTCCCCCTGCTGTCTCCCTCATTGGTAACATGGTTATCAGATCGTCATTCTGTTGTTTTTTCTCACTTCGTTCTGAAGTATTTTCTTTCTTTTTATCCTTTTTCTTGACCCACCTGCTGTCCCACTTGTCTAAACATCTCCAGACCTGTGCACTCTGCAGTATCTCTTTAAGGTGTGTTTTCATCCCTGCGGATCTCATGTGTTCAAAATCTTTTGTCTCGAAGTCTAACCTGTATCTTCTGCTCAGGTGTTTGGTCTTGCCTATATCGATTTCGTTTCTGTCTGCAATTTCTTGTAACTTCTTATGTATGTTGCTCACTTCTCTTGTAATCCTAGGGCACATGTATCTTAGTTCTTCCTCTGTGTATGATTCTAATCGGTTCAAACCCATTGTTCCCTCTACCAGTTCATCTGCCTCCATACCCAACCTTATCTTATTCAGGTATTCTTCTCCCTTCCCACTAGATGTACTCTGTGGGGAATTCAGGCTGTTGAACCATTGTGTTAACTGTTGCGCATTCAGTCCCATCAATGTAGCAGTTACATCAACTGCCATTGACGGTTTCTGTAATGTTTCAGTTTGGGAGGTTAACGGTAGTAATAGTGGTGGATGTGACCTTACCACGGTTGACGGAGCACAAATTGGAATTGGACTGAATTCCGACAAGGACCCAGATCCATTTGGCAGTGCCGCTATCGGAGTTGTCTCTGGAGTGGTTTCTCTGCATCTCCTCCCTGTCCCATTCTGTATCATTAACCCTTGGTCGCTGGTGCTTGAATTTGCCTGTATGTACAGTGGTACTGGTGGACCTACAGTGATAGGTAGAGATATTGCGTCTGGGTTCTGTCTGTTCCCTGAATTCTGTGGCATGTTAATCCCCACATTGTGGTTCATCATTGCTGGCATACCTAACTGGCTTTCTACTACTCGCACTTCTTGTGTCTGCTTTTGGGGCATCGAGAACTGTGTTGATTCAGCTTGAATCAATGTCGGCCTCTGATAGTTTTGTCCTTCCTGCGCCATTGAATCGGAAGTCATTCCCACATTATGCTCATCGCAACAGTGCCTTTGAACCTGTGGCTGATAGTTATCAGCAGGTTTCAATGTTGGCACGTCTGGGTACATTCTCTGAATCCGTGGTATTCGTGGTGAGAAAGGCATATCAGAGCTGCTCGGTCTCTGAGATACTCTCAAATTTGGTGTTACATTACCCTGTACTGGTTCAGGAGGGGCAGTACTAATGCTTGAGCCTTTTTCGCTTTCCACGTATGGTGGTGGGCGATCATTCAGCAATTGTATAATAAACTCCTCATCATCTGACTCGTCTCCCCTTTTCGAGTTCCTATTGCTCTCTCCCTCTCTGGACTGACTCCTGTTTGTCTTACAGGTGGCTTTCCTTCCTTCCGTCTTCACTTCCTCGGTAATCGCTGGAAACAATTTAATCCCCTGCAATACGTCTGATCTCCAAACCTTTTGTGTGCTGTCCCATCTAGCATCCGCTAGTGTCTTTTCTATTTTTCTTATTCTTGTCTCAAATTTCTTTTGTTGTTGGTTTCTAGCTATTAGCTCCCAAATTGCTAATGCCTCAAACTGTGCTGGCCTTGGAGGTACTTTCATGTCGTATAGCGCAAATCTCAGGTTTTCTAAAACCCTTAGGTTAAACGACCCGTGGATAGGGAACGCTACACTTCCATGTTTCTCTGTTAATTTGCACCATTGTTTTAACCAAAGACATGGCGCTACACCCTTTTCTTCAATGACAATGTAAGCTGGTGTACCCTCAGGCGGTGTTTCTTCTCCTACATTTGCTTTAATATAAACATCTCCCCTCATTGCACTCTTAAATGCTTTGAAGAATTTCATCTTTCCGTCTTTTGTTTTTCTAAAATATGTAATCAATAAGTGACTTTAATTCCCGGAATACTCTTCGCTTGCCTTTCCCCCTTCCAATTGCGCTTCACGGACTGCGTCCAATCCGTGCGCGACCCTTCTCACCAATCGACCTATCCCAGCGCGGCTCCTAGTGACGTCACACTCACACACTGCGGCTGACAAAGTCCCGCGGCTTGTCCTCTTTTCATTCGGCTTCACTCATAAACTAATTTCTGCAATATAACGCAAGCACTTAACCAAAAGAATAAAACAGATCTGTCGGTCTACTACAGGAAAGGTAATTCGATCGCTTCAGAAACCTTAGGGATTTTTCACTAGCCTCAGCAGTTATTCCATCTTTCTCGGTTTCCCACTTTCGCAAGCAAAATTTGACCCGCAAACTTTACTCTCAACTGATCAATGATCTATTCTAGTGCACTTTAGAATTCGTCAAATCTCAAAGTCGAAGTTTTCTTTCACTCTGCAACATTCATACCGACTTGTTGACCACGCCCGATCAACCTATTAAACCGACCAGATCACAACATCAAACAAGTGTCACATACACTTTTCAACATACTCCGGAGTCTCTTGACCTCGCAGGGCCCGTCTCAACATCAACAACCACGTGGACAATTTTTCTGCTCAAAGCGCTACACACACGTGAAGTTCGACGACTTCCCTACTCTCACACCTTTGGAGGAACACTCCTCTAATATCTTTTAACTCCTTAAATCCTCACAAACTTCTCAATTAATCTGCGGCGATAAGCTGTGCAAGCGCGAAACCCTAACTTCACTCATACCGTCACTAGAAATGCTGAGACCATTCTCACACCTCCATGTTCCTCATTCGCAAGCTCCGAGATCCCGGGAAAGTCATTGGGGACTTAGGGCATCATCATCTCTCCAACTTGTTTTATCAAAGAAAATTCTAACCTGACTCTGTCTATTGTTCGGATGGAGTCCCAAAGGGCTAAACCATCCTCTGCTACCATCTACTGATAACGCGTCCAGCCCTTATAAATTACCTGTACCTGGACACGTTGGAGGTCGGTGAATCTTTTAACCGAGTCGGGCTCTCCTCATCCTCAATAGTCGAGTCACTCAGATCAATAATCAATAACTGTTGTAATCGGTAATCAGCACTCAATTAATAGATCAATATAACACATCAGAAATCAATAACAGTTGGTATTTCGGCGCACCATGACCTTTCAGTCATGAATAACCACACCAGTTTATTAAAAGTTAGTGAATTTATTTCCCTATATTAACAAAGCTAGCACGATATATATATGTCTCAAAACCAATTGATATATGTATATGAACATTACTAGCTGTCCATAAAGGCGGAAGAAACGCAATCTACGCAAAATCTGAATGATGATACACTCTGTTATAGCAATGCAAATCACCAATGTGACTAACTGTATTTGACTAATTGCATACATTCGGTCAGCATAACAAGATTTCAATTCTTCATGATACATTGAATGAATACCTCGACTAACCTCTAATTAGCATTGGCATGTGGGACTTCATGCAAAACTAATTTAGTCAACACAAATTTGGAAAGCTTCCAGCTAGGACTCTATCAAAATTAGCAGTTGGTACCTAAAAGGAAAAACACAATGCATAATACATTTATCCTTTCATATTTACCAAATACAATCAGCATTCAAGAAAAGTCTTCGTCCTTCAGGTACCGGTTGATCAGCATGGGACAAATTTCAAAGGGGCAAAGTTAAGGGCAAGTTTCCCTGCAGCGGCAAGGAGAATGGGGCAAAGTTACTGCATGGGCAAGACGGGGGCAAATCAAAGTTAAAGTCTCTAGGGTGAGAATTCTTAAAGTCTCTTTCTCTCAGATAGAGAAAGGGGCATCAGGGTGTCGTCCAAAATGGAGTCTGGCATCAGGCTTCAAACTGGCATCGAGGAAAATGGCTGACTTCTCTTTGTCCGGTGGGTTTAAGTAAGAAACATTCCAAATTCTGTAGGGTCTTCCATTGGAGGGTTCATAGGTTGGCTTCAAATTGTCCAATCAAAAATTGTCTTTTACTAGCGCCCATTTATGCATACACTGTCCTTGGAGCCTTGGAACACAAATTGTATCACGGTTTGCCAATTATTTTACTATCTGTACCTTCATTGTCCGCACCTGCAGAGACTGACCTTGTATCAAAGGGGATGTAACCGGCCTAGCACGAAACCTTGGAGATAAGTGTACCAGCCAGTTTCTACTGGAAAAATACAACTTCAAGCAAGAATATATGTTTCATTAGTTCAAGGAAAAAAATCACGCAGTTAGAATTTGAAACCAAGCAACTAGGCCAAAGCCTGTACTAAATTTAAGCTAAGCAAAACAGTTTTCAAACAAGAAATCATGGCGTACATTTGCGATTATAACGGATTACTACAATTTTTAATACTTCGTGCTTAATAAAGCTCGTTTATAATGATGGCGAACTACCCCGAGGGCACAATTTCCCTCGTACATTATTTCTTTAATTAAAATCACACTTCAATATATATGTCGATTACACGGTAACATGAATATATGTCGGACCTTCTTTTTCTGCGTCATCAGTGGTGCACCATACAATTTTTAAAATGCACAATCACGCTTGCACCCCAGGCCTACCCTATTTTCATGGTATGGACCATCACATGTGCACTTAGTAACAGTGTGTTGTATATGACTTAGGTGTAATTAGTGATTGTATCGGTGATGTCATTTGACATGTCAGGAATGATGTAATATATGAGGTCAGAAGCAGTGTGTGGCTGTAACTAAGTCATAGTTAGTTCAGTAAACTGGAACTGGTGAATTTCAGTAGTTTTTTCTGTCTGTAAGTGTTAGTTATTATTGTATATCAACACCCAAAACAAGTCAGGTTTACTTAGAGGCAATTTATAAAGTATCACACAGAAAAATCCCAAGCCAATTTAGGAAAATTTAGTATATTCCAACAAATAAAATGGCACCAAAGCAACAAAAAATCCAATGTATAGAACAAGCAATATGATTTTTTTTAATTGTCAGTACAAATACCATCAAAAAGCACAAAGAGGCAATTGCGGTTATTTGGTAATACTGGACAGGGTCAAAGTAAAAAGTAATAAGGCTCTCCACTATTGAGTGCGGGTCAAGTACAGGGACTAGGTTGTACCAGTGGAAAATGTACCTTTTAACGTCCTCTTTTCACTCAAGAAGCACTCATCGATGAGAGATTGTCCACGGTGGGCTGGTGAAGTCTAAGGCCACAGGTGGAACTTCACATTTGGAGGGGTGGGGGAGGTTGCGGTTGATGCTAAGATTTCCAGGCGGTGAAGTCCTGGGTGTGTATCCCAGAAAGTCACATCAACAGTAGGAAACAGGTCTGCATTTGCCTCAGTGAAATCCGCTCAAGTTTGTGAGGAGAACAGGGATGGTTCTTTTTGACGGGAAGGGCCTAAAACATCTGTTTTTTCACCTGGAATCCAGTTCTTGTGGTTTGTAGGGTTGGAGGGGCACACTCTGACACCAACCAAGAGTTCAGGAACTGAGGGACATTTCTTGGCAGTTAGGATTCACTTCAGCAGAGGCCAACAGCAGGATTCAGGTCGGTTCAGTTGGCACTGGTTAGATGGGCAGTTGCACAGAAAGCTTGACGTGTCCCTGTAGCTCCAACAGGAGGTCAACCAACTGAGCCTTAAAGTCATTTCTTGGGCACTGGGTTCAAAACCAGCAGGTCCCGGTTCCTTCAGGCTTCAGGCAGCAGGGAAATCCTTCCTCTGAGAGTCCATGGGTCCAGGAGTGTTCTGATGGTGCCACTATTCTACCCAGTGCTTGTCTGAGTAGGGGACACCCCCTTTGTCTAACTCTAAAACTGGCTCTAGACAGTTTCTGCTTTTTCCCTCGGTTTCGCTACAGCCTGGCTAAACAAAGGGCGGGAAGGCCCAGGTGTGAGCTGCATGTACCAGTAACGGGGCACGTTATCTTCAGAAGTCAGAAAGGGCTGGGTACTGTCCTGAAGCTACACTTTGAAGATCAAGAAGGGCTAAGTACCGCCCCCTAGGGCATCGTCTCAGGTGAGGAACACGCTTCGGCACACCCATGGCCCTTTTGACCCCTTTCTGGAAGGAATACACATCACACACATGAGGGCCATTTACAATCATGTAACCCTGGACAATGACAGAAAGGCACATTTGATTTAGGCAGAAAAAAGGCAACTTTCTGAAAGTGTCATTCTCAAAAGAGTGATTAAATATTCACATTTGCCATTAAAGATGATCTTAAATTACAATGCACTTATTAAATGTAATATGTTATCCAGTATTAGTCTATGGGAGGCCAGCCATGCAAAAGTCAAAAACAATGCTGGGAATGTTTTGCTACCAGGAAATGTAAAACTTAGTACACATATCTTTCTTTTTAAATACCATGTACCCTACACTATGAGCCTTAAGGGCCCACCATTAAGGTGGTTTTTGAGTATTACAATTGAAGGTCTAGGCATGGCAAAATGTTTATTTTGCCAGATCGAAACGGCATGTGCACTACAGGTTACAATGGCAAGCCTGAGACAGGTTTTATAGTGCTACCTTAGTGGGTGGTACAATGAGTGCTGCAACTCATTGGTAGCAAGACATTTATAGGTATGTCGTACCATTTACTAGGGACTCATAAATAAATTGAATGTGGCAATTATGTATGTCTCAATCTTACCATATTTAGAAGAAAGAGCATGTGAACTTTATCACTGAATAGCAGGACTAAAAGTGTTCAGAGTCCTAAAGTCAACAAAAATGGGTTCAGCAAAAGATAGGGTAGGGAAGGAAAATATTGGGGGGAATACCACAGAAAAGATGGCCAGGTCCAACACACACACACCTACACACACAAACACATTCTGCCTGGGGGTTGGGTGAGGGCCAGCAAATGCAGCTTCACCAAATTGATTATACTGGCCCGATCAATTTTGGGTCCCATGTTCCTGGACCCAACAAATCCCACTATTGGAACAATGGGCAGTAGATAATTGTGATGAGAATAATAACACATTGGAATTTCACTCTGGACTCTGCAATCAGAGCCTAAGAGGTGGTAGGATGGATCTGAAAAGAAAGAGCTTTAGATAAAGCTGAGCATCATATGATTGTGAATACATAAACAAACACCTAACAAATCAGTCTTGGAAATTTGCTATTTGTTTAATTTTACTTGCCATCCCTCTCAAATCAGCATGTATGAAAAAATCCTTCAGGTTATCTTCCCTGCCATAACTGGAGTTCCTGCTATGCCCAAACCTTCCTTTTTAATACATATAAGTCACCCGTAGGGTAGACCCTAAACAGCTCACAGGGCAGGGTGCAATGTATTTAAATAATAATAGGACGTGTCATTTTATGTTTTACTTTCCCTAGTAGTGAAAAACTCTTAAATTTGTTTCTCACTACTGCTAATCCTGCTTTTACAATTGGATAACATTGGAGACACCTTATTACATTTAACAAACTGTAACTTCCAAATAGAATCAGGTAGCCAGTTCATGTTAGCCAGTTCATGTTAGTGATCTTTGAAATAGTAATAAACAATTATTAGTATAGTTATAGTGAAGGCAGATTTTAAATAATTTTGAAAATGCCACGTTTAGAAAGTTGGCATTTTCTTGCATTAATCATTTAGGGCCAGATGTAGCAAAAATAAAAATTGCGACTCGCATTTTGCGAGTTGATGCGACTCGCAAAATGCGAGTCGCAATATGTAATGCCAGAAAAAAAAACGATCCGATTTTGCGACTCGCAGCCGGACTCGCAACGCAGTGTGCGAGTCCGCAGATTGCGAGGTCGCTTTTTGCGAGTGTGCAAAAAACGAACTCGCAATTAGCGAGTAGGTGTCGCAAATTGCGATTTCCTTGAAAATTGCTTGCAGGTGCAGCAGAACACTCCAGAAACCACACCAGAACACTCTGGAAACACTTCCTGGCACATGATGATGACATCACAGCCAGGAAGTTTAGAAATACACCTGGGAGGAGGGAGGACCACACCCTTTTATAACTGCCAGTCTTCACACAGAACAAACAGCAGCTGCCATGGAGGGAACCCCAAGAAAGAGGAAGCTCAAATTTTCTGAGAGGGAGCTGGAGGTGCTGACAGAGGAATGCTGGCAGCACCATGATGAGCTTTTTGGGAGAGCAGCCCTCAATGTCCCTGAGGCCACAAAAAAACTACTCTGGCAGGACATACAGGTTAAAATAAATTCCCTGGGTGTGAGCTACAGGACAATCGAGGACATTAAGAAGAGGTGGTATGACCTCCGCTCCCGGGCCAAGGAGAGGGTGGCAGAAAGGCTCCGGGAGATGAGAGGCACAGGAGGGGGACCATCATCTGTGCCACCACCCACACCCCTGGAAGAAAGGGTGGAAGGAACATTGGACCAGGAGGCAGTGTGTGGATTTGGGGACCTGGACACCTCAGAGCCTGGCACATCAACCGGTGAGTACCATGTGATAAGCCTGTACCCCTATCAATGCCATACCCCCACCCACCATGTACACAGGTGCATGCACAACCAAAATAGCTCCATTTCAGGGTAGAAATTGCCAGAATGATGCATTATGGGAAATGTAGTCAAATAGGCAGTTCATAGGCAAATGTTTATTAGGATGTGTGCAATAGATAGTAGACACTGACAGTCTGTTCCCCATGTCCCCACAGGTCTCCAGCAAGACACCTCCAACACCCCAAGCACCCAGGCCCAGGAGGACACCCCAGGACCCGCCAGCACCCCCACCTGCACGGTCAGCAGCATTCCTGCAGTAGCAACACCTGCTGCAACAATCACGGCAGAAGCTGCCCCAGCAACAGGCAGGGAGGACACAGGTGGGAGCACAGGGCAGCCACCGCTGCGCAGGCGTCGCAGGACAAGACCATCTGGGCTGCAGTCTGCATCCGGGATATTTCCTCCAACCACCAGTGAGGCACATCTGCTGCGTGGTCAGCGCCTGAAGAACAGAATTTTGGGCAGGATCAGTGGTGTGCTGCACCGCTTTGTGCGAAACAACCATGCAAGCATGCAGCACCTCAACAGACGCCTGGACATGATGTGCCAGAACACTGGGGACCTTGCCCTTGCCATTAGGGAACTGGCGGGAGGACTGCTGGCCCAGGCAGAGGCTGGGCGGCGCAGAGATCGGCAGATAATGCACCGACTGGACAGGATGGCCACATCGATCGGCAGGCTCGCCATTAATACAACAGGCCTGTCGAGGAGAACAGTTGGGCTGCAAGTAGAGATGGGCCATTTTGCTGGGGATGTTGCCAGGGGCCTGGGATGTCTCACCCACATAATCGAACTTATGGAGACACGGGAAATGTCGAGGGCCACAGGGGAAACACCCCAAGACAGTGAGGAGGGCTCAACAGTGAGCAGTGTCTCTGCCACTGACAGCAGGGTGCTCAGGAGTGGTAGGCAGAGCACCACGGACGCAGCAGGGACCAGCCAGGCTGGCAGGAGGGGCAGGAGATCATAGTTAATGTGCCACATGACTGGTTGGCATTTTCCTGCCCATGGACAATTTCGACTTGTATATAGTTTCTTAATTACAGTAATAATACAGTTATTTTTGTTCCACTTAACAAATGGAGTTTTTGGTCAATAGGTGAGTATGGTGGGAGTTGACACGTACCGTCCAAAATATTGTGTAGCAATGTGGTCCCGTCTCAGTCTGCCTTGATTAGCTATACTCCTATCCCCATGATGGCGATGTGGTTGTTCTTGCTCTTCATCATCCGGATCTGGGTCTGCAGGGGTGAGAGGTAGCCCACGTCGGGTGGCTATGTTGTGGAGGATGGCGCATGCGACCACAATTTTGAATGCGGTAATGGGGGTGTATTGGAGGGCGCCTCCACTGCGGTGGAGGCATCTGAATCTTGCCTTCAGGAGTCCGAAGGTGCGCTCTATCAGGTTCCTGGTCCTCTTATGCGCACTGTTGTATTGCCTCTCTGATTCAGTGCTGGGTGTTAAAAACTGAGTCATGATCCAAGGCCTGAGAGCATAGGCACTGTCACCTGTTGGGCACAAAAGTACACTGTTAGGAAGTCCAGATAGTCGTGCACAGTGACCTGTGTGTATGTCTGCAAGTGTCTGTAGCTCTACCTAGGAGGTAACCGTCTCCGAATTCCCCACGTTCCAGGCGTTGATGTATCCCACTATGCCTAAAAATGTATGAGTCATGGGTACTGCCTGGAAACTTAGCTACGATGTCCGTGATGACATAATGGGCATCACAAACAACCTGTATGTTGAGTGAGTGGGTACACTTTCTGTTGCGGAAAATGTGTTCCAGATTTGCAGGGGGGCATATTTGAATGTGTGTCCCATCTACACACCCTATGACATGGGGAAAGTGGGCAATCCTGTAAAAGTCCAGCTTGGTGCTGTTCATTTCTGCCTCATTCCTTTGTAAGTATATGAAGTGAGACATGTGCGTGACTAAGGCATCTAGGAAGGCCCTGAGGAACCTTGACACTGCACTTTGGGATACCCCACCTGCCACAGCAATGACCCCCTGATAGCTCCCTGAGGCCAAGAGGTGCAGTGAGCATAGTACTTGCACATGCGTAGGAATGGCGCAGCCACGCAGAGTCTGGTGTTCTAGCTGTGGTTTTAGTAAATCTATTAATTCTAGAATGGCTGCGCTGCTAAGGCGGTATTTGTTATAGATCTCCTCTTCAGTTTGCTGAAAAAGAGTCTGCCTGGTTCTATATATCTTCTCCTGTCTGTGGCCCCTCCTCCTCCTCTGCTGGGCTGCGTAGACTCTCCTCCTCACTGCTATCAGGTATATCTCCGCCATCTTGAGTAACCCAGATGGCTTCTGGGTCCCCTTTTATTCTTTGGTAATGGTTACCACCTGCTCTGAGTTAGTGGTAAATGGGACATGCAAACTGGGCTTTTTGCGACTAGTCGCAATTTGCGAGTTGCAATTGCATAAGGTTTGCGACTCGCAAATTGCGACTTGCTATTTGCGGGTCGCAAAATGGGGTCGCAACGGATGCGACTCGCAAACGGGTCCCATCGCTTTTTGCGAGTCGGAAATGGGCTTTTTGCATCCCATTTCCGATTTTGCACTGTCGCAAATTGCGATTCTGCCTGTTTGCGAGTCGCAAACCTTTGCTACATCTGGCCCTTAGTGCCTACAGCCTGTCTTTGGGTCACATGACTAGGTGTAGCTGACAGTTGGCTTTGTGTGTTCCTCCTTGACAGTCACACACAATAGAGAGCTTAGGTGTGCCTTGATGGACCATCACTGGCAGGATGGAAGAGTGAAGCTAGACCCTGCGATACTTACACCTTATTAGGCTGTGCCCTGGCTCCACATAAAGGGCTGCAAACCCATCATAGCTAGTCTGGAGCCACAGCAGCCAAGGCAGGAAGCCTGTGGACTTCAAAGGGAAACCTATAGCAGCTTCTCCCACTTCAAAGGAAGGACCAGGTATAAATACTGGACCTCAGACAGCTACCCTTCAGTACACTTTTGGACCTATGGATACTCTGCCAGGGAGAAGGACTGTTGTGTTGCTGAGAGGATTGCCCTTCTTTTGGACTGCTGCTCTGATGGACTGCTTCAGCTCTGCGGTGACCTGCTGCTGTCCTGCCTGGGTGAGAAGGACTGGACCTTCATCTTTTGAACCAAGGACTCCAGAGTGACTAAAAGTGCTAGTTTGATGACCTTGTGACTAGAGCCTCAGGAACAGAAGGCTTCATCAATCTGGAACCCAACACCTGGACTCCACCATCAGTGAGTCCTACCCTGCCAAGTGGTGCCACCCAATTCCCAGACCCTTGGAAATGGGCCTGAAGGTGCTTTGCCAACCCATTTCTGGACCCAGTGGAACCCACACATTGTTTCTGCTGTGTGATGCAATCCCGTACACAAGCAACACATCACTTCTGTTGTGAGGTTTCCTCAGCACAAGGACTCCACATCCATCTTGCAGCCCACATCAGAACTGCTGATTTGAGAAGTTTTCCCCGATGCAGGTCCTCACATTGTAAATCTCTCATTGACGGAATCCTGGACAAAGACACAGATTCTTGCATCACAGCCTCAAAGATCCTCAGAACCGACTCATCCCCTCAACTGCATCACACATACCCAATGCCAGACTTTATAGTACAAACCATTGTTGATGGGATCCTCAATGATAATGTATGACCTTGCATCGCAGCTTCACAACTCCTCAGAACCGACACATCACCTTGGCTGTGCAACACATTGGCGACGGTGGACCACACAACGTTCCTCAACCAGGATTTAAGGTACTGTTGTTCAGTGGGCCTAACTCGGTCCCTGTAGCCAGCCCACGCTCCATCACGGTTGGCCTCAACTTTTGACTTTGTCTCGGTCGCACCACATATGACCACAGTTGGTGCTTTGTGATTTTTGGTGCTATTTACACTGAAATCTTTAAAATTTTATACATGCATTTTTTGACTTGCCTATATCTTTGGGGCCATTTGACGAATCTTCATTAAAGTTTTCAAAAAAAGTGTGCTGGTGGTTTTTATTGTGCATGGAAAGTTCTGGGGTGATCCATCAAGCAAGGGCTGAGAAAAAGGGCGGGTCAAAAAAAGTGTGTTGTCCATGTTAATTTCAATAGGAATTCTGAACATGACTACAGCCCGAACTGCTTCATGGAAATACACCAAATTTGGCAGAAAGCTAGATTTTGTTTAGCAGATTGTGCTGTTTGTTATTTGGTGTAAATCTGTTCAGTAGTTTCTGAGATAATAAAGGGAAAATAAATGTGTATATCTAGGTCTGCGGATCTGTCACAACGTTTTTGCGATTATTGAGGCGAATTGGTGGATGCGCATGCCAACAGGAATGCTGTTATTGGCTGGCCACAAACTGACTAGATATTTGCGGCATCCATTTTATGTTATGGCACACGGTCCCCAGGGCTGAATAATAATCCAAAAAGTGGTCAAAGGGATCAGGGTGGCAGTACCCTGGCCCCAGGGGTGTGATATAGGGGTGTTTGATTGTCAAATTATGAGTTCAAAATGTTTGTTTCACCACGCACAATATATGTCGCAATGTTCAGCGTGGCCCCCATGTAACGTTATAACAAATTCATGAATATCAGCAAAAAAATTACAAAAAAACATTCACATACTCATTCATACACTAACTCATTCACTCATAAAACACACTCAGACACTCATGCACTCATAGAAATTCTACAGTTATAGTTAGACTCATTTTAAGTAAATATAACTTGCGCCCTAAGGTAACTAAAGCTCGTGCCCTGGCCATGCACTGCTAATTGCCCCAGCACTCATGACTGTCAGTAAAAATATCAATGATATATCAATGATATCAAATATCAACAGAAACAAATTTCTATGGTTTTGGTCGAGTAAATTCAGAACCTAACTATGACATCTCTGTAACCTTTGATTTTTTAATAGAATTTCTATGTTTTTTTGATTCTATCTCCTAACTGTAACATGTTGGGTTTTTTCAGTATATATATACATACATACATATATACATATCAGAGTCATTTACAAGCTCATGGCACCACATCCCTATATCCTGTGTAGGGAAAGGGTGCCTACCAGTGGAAATAAATATGCCTCAGGACATTAATCAACAATGCTAATGGTAATCTATAAATCAGTACAACTTTGCTTCCATTTTCACCTATTGAAAGATGAAGGAAATTTGTAAGTTTACATAATATAAAATGTTGCAGGTTTGTTCATTAGCAATCTAAAACAATCAAAGAGATTTTGTGCAAGATGTAGAAAGGAATCTGGGGCCACAAGCCGTGCAGTTTACAAAATCATAGGGTTAGCAACCACAAAAGTGTGATTTCAAATGCATTAAACCCCTTTTGTTATTCAGAAAAGACTTTCGTTCTGACTAAGGGCTTGATTATGAGTTCGGCAGTCGAAAAACCTGACTGCCGTACCCATGCTGAGGAGACCGCCACGGTGTTGGTGGTCTCCGCACTGGCCCCATTACGAGTTTTCTACTGGGCTGCCCGGTGAAAACCAAGGTTTCACCCAGTCAGGCCAGTGGAAACGTGCACCGGCATTGGACTCGGCTCCACATGGTGTTGAGTCCAATGCTGCCACACAGGGGACTCCCTTGCACCCTTGCAATTCCACCAGTGCTGGGGAGGGGGGTCCCTGCATTGCCCATGAAAATGGCATGGGCAGTACAAGGACTCCCTGGGGCCCCCTGCAATTGTTCTCCGCCTGCCTTTTCATGGTGGTTAAACTGCCATGAAAAGGCTGGCGGAGAACATGGTTGTAATCAGGCAGAGCTGACTTCAGAGCTGCTGTGGTTGATTACAACTACGACTGCCATCATCCTGTCGGGATCAGAGATCCTGGCAGAGACGATGGTCTTTTGGTGTCATTGACCTTGAATCTTGAAATGTGGGTTCTGACCCCCACCTCCATGGCAGTGCAACCTCCACCATGAGTCTGGCAGTCTTTGGACTGCCAGACTCATAATTGGGCCCTAAATTTGGAGGGGACCATAGAATGGTCATCCCCTCCTTTTTGTGATTCACAGTGGGATCTATCAATGTTTGGTGACTGTAAATGTGATCGCAAACAATTGAAAAATTACCCATACCTCAAGGAGGTGGTAAATCATTCCTGTTGGAAATTTTTTGCTTTGACAGTTGTAATGGGAAGACTTGGGGGAAGCAGGCAGTGGTCCTTAGAATAACTGCCTGCTTTCCTCCATTGTCTTCCAAAACAGAAAGCAGGAAACATTTTTTAGGTAGCTCCAGTTTTTATAAGGAATACGGCTGCTGCTATAAAAGTTTCTTGTTTGGAAGTTTGAACACAAGAATGGTGGTCTGCTTTTTCTTGCAGGCCACCATTCCGGTGTTTGTGGCCAATCAGAGAAAATCTCAAATAGCGACCTTCCTAAATAACATTAAATAGATATGTTGTTCTGTGATCCACTGTGATTGGACCTTTTGCAGTATGCCATGTCAGTTCATAAGTCACATTGTCAAATTACAGACAAGTCGCAAAAACTCGATTCACATTTAACACCCGATATTTGGGACATTAGTCACAGTTCAAGAGATAAGGAACATCCATCAAATGAGGTAATGAAAAGAGCATAGGACAGCAATAAAGATCTCAACTTCAAAATTGGCTACTGTTAAAAAAAATCCAGAGTCCACAAATATAAAAGCATAAGGTGGAATCAACCTTTAAAGTGCAGTGCATTTAGAGAATTCCCAATTACTTCTGGCCACACATACAATCTGTTGAACTTTTGAGCTGAGACAGGAAAAGGTGGCAAAGTACCACCATTCAATAAAACAGAGGTGTTCAGCTGCCTTGACATCAGCATTGGGGGTCTTTTAATTGGCAGATTTTCACATGAATTGTCCCTCAAACCAAATAACGCATTGAAGGCTATTTTAAGCAAATGATACAAATGTACTGAACTTCAGAATGAAAGGCAGCCGTCACTTATTATTTTAATTTCAATTAGATAAATTCAAATTCAGCCTTATGAAAACAATTGTTTTATGTTTTGGAGTACAATTAGAGATGAGGGGAGATAGAAATAGGCTAGAAAGGTGTTCACATCTAAGGCCCTCATTACAACCTTGGCAGTCGGTGATAAAGCGGCGGTAACACCGCCAACAGGCCGGTGGTAAAAAAATGGAATTATGACCACAGTGGAAACGGCTCAGACAGACAGCCATTTTAACACACCGACCGCCACGGCGGTAGCAACAAGCACCATGACGGTAACCGCCAACAGCCAGGCTGAAGGCAATGTACTCTGTTAAGACAGGCCTATCGGCCACCTTTTCCAGGGTGGTACCAGCGACATCAAAAGCACAGTGAAAACAGAACACAGAAGTGAAAGGACTCACCTCTGGAGACTCTGGGAACAACCACGACACCATGGAGCCCGAGTTGCATATTTTCCCCATGCTCGTCTACCTCTTCCTGCATTACGAGCAGCAACGCCGGCGAAGACGACCACAGTGAGTACTGCTGCCTAGCACACAAGGGAGGGGGGAGGAAAAAGAGAGTGACACACACACGCAGCACGCAACACCCCCACCCCAACACCATACACACAACCAGATGCACAAACATTATATATACATCCCGTACCACTGAGGAATAATGCAAGGACAAAAAGATTGGAAGAAAGTGAGTGTAATATGATTAAAGAACATGAATAAGTGCATCAAAATTCAAACGTATATACATATCTACAAATGTAGGGACACTGCCCAGTCCTCAATGTCCGTGGGCCACGGGGACACAACACATAGGCCAAGGCCCCACCTCACTCCTGCAACAACACGGAGAGAACACTGCAGGGGCATCAGGTTGAAAATACACAGGCACCTCGGGGGACAGGGAATAGGGGGGCACCTCAGCTGGAAGATGGTACAACGCCACTAGTCCTGGAGGGGCCAACATGCCCTGTGCGATGTCCTGAGGAGTGCAGAGCCACAGGCTGTCAAGTGGGGGTTTGCCCACTGCTTTGACCTGGGGAGTGCAAAGCCACAGTCTCTTAAGTGGGTGGATAGCCCACTGCTTGGTCCTGGGGAGTGCAAAGCCACAGTCTCTCAAGTGGGTGGTTTGCCCACTGCATGGTCCTAGGGAGTGCAAAGCCACAGTCTCTCTAGTGGATGGCTTCTCCACTGGTGCTGGAGGGGGCCTTGTGCCCAGTGTGCTTCATCCTGGGAAGGATGGGGTGAGTGGATGGCTTCTTCCACTGGTGCTGGGGGGGGCTTGTGCCCAGTGTGCTTCATCCTGGGAAGGATGGGGTGAGTGGATGGCTTCTTCCACTGCTTCTGGAGGGGGCCTTGTGACCAGTGTGCTTCATCCTGGGAAGGGTGGGGTGAGTGGGTGGCTTCTTCCACTGGCTGTGGAGGGGGCCTTGTGCCCAGTGTGCTTCATCCTGGGAAGGATGGGGTGAGTGGATGGCTTCTTCCACTGGTTCTGGAGGCATTGTGCCCTGTGATGCAGATCTTGGGGAGTGCAAGGTCACAGTCTCTCACCTGGGTGTCACACCTACAGGATTTGCAGGGTCCAGGATGCACTGCAGCCCATGGGGGCAGGACAACACACTGCCCGCCAGCGGTGATGGGTGTTCCGTGGTGGCAATGGTGGTGCTGGCGTCGGGGCTGGCAGTGGTGGGGGGAGGCTCCAGCCCATCCCCTGCAGCCTCGGACGGCTGCCCACTGGGGCTGCTGCTGCTGGTTGCAGTGCTGGCGGCGGTGCTGGTGGCGGTGCTGGCAGTGGCGTGGGGAGGCTCCAGCCCTTCCTCTGCAGCCTCAGATGGCTGCCCACTGGGGCTGCTGCTGCTGGTGGCTGTGCTGGTGGCAGTGCTGGCAGTGGTGGGGGGAGGCTCCAGCCCTTCCCGGACAACCTCAGACGGCTGCCCACTGGTGCAGCTGCTGCTGGCAGTGGTGCTGGTGGCGGTGCTGGTGGCAGTGGTGCTGGTGGCAGTGCTGGCAGTGGGGAGGCTCCAGCCCTTCCCCTGCAGCCTCGGACAGCTGAACTGCCATGGTTAAAGGTGGGGGCTCCGAATGAGTCCCAGCACCAGGCCTCCTGTCCTTCATGCCTGCTGGTGCTGGCCCGTTGCCCTTCACTTTTGCAGCTGTTGGTGCCTCCTTCTCCTTGCCCTTCCCTTTCGCAGCTGGTGGCGCCTCCTTGCTCTTCCCTTTGGCAGCTGGTAGTGCCTCCTTGCCCTTCCCTTTCACAGCTAGTGGTGCCTCCTTGCCCTTTCTTGATGCACCTAGTGCATGCACACTTCCAGTACTGATGGCTGGTTCCTGGGATCCTCTCCCACCTGCAGTAGCTGTCAACACTACTGTGGCTGTGGACTGGGTGGCTGAGGTGTTCACTTGGGTCCTTACCACCCTGGCCCGATGTGAAGGACGTTGGGGGGGAGGTGTAGGGAAGAGGTCAACGGTGGAGAGGAAAAGCTTCTTAGGGACATTAGGGTGGGAAGAGGGTGAATGTTTGGGAGTGGAGGAAGAGGAAATGGATGTAGGAGGTGTCTGTCTGCTGTGTTTGGGTGCAGGTGCATGGGCTGGATGCTGTTGTGAGGTGGATGGCTATTGGGTGTCTGAGTGCTTGCGTTTGTGTACTTTGGGAGGAGGGGGCACAGACACAGTGGGAGAGGAAACAGGGGACATGTGCATGGATGTGGGGGTGGTGACTGCCAGTGAGTGGTGTGTAGTGATAGACGTGCTGGTGAAGGAGGTAGTGGATGAGGATGTAGTGCATGCAGGTGTGTGTGTAGATGCTACTGGACGGAGGTGGACGATGAGGAGGAGGGGGCCACAGTGGAGGCAGTGGATGTTGGTATGTCTGATTCTGGATGGTGTTTGTGTGAGTGCCTGTGGGATGATGTGTGGTGCTTGTGTTGGCCTGAACAACTCCTGTGTGTTTTCCTGGGTGCATGCGGGTCTGCCTGTGTGCTTGGGATAGGTAGGGGTTGAGGGGAATGGGACTGGGTAGAGGAAGTTGGAGGGGGAGCTAGAAACAGGGTCAATGGCTGCCATCAGAGAGGAGGCCAGAGCCTGGATTGATCTCTGTTGGGCCGCCATGCCATAGTGAATGCCCTCCAGGAATGCATTTGTTTGTTACAAATGGGCTGCCAGCGCCTGGATGGCATTCACAATGGTTGACTGCCCAACAGAGATGGATCGCAGGAGGTCAATAGCCTCCTCACTCAGGGCAGCAGGGCTAACTGGGGCAAGGCCTGAGGTGCCTGGGGCGAAGGAGATGCCCACCCTCCTGGGTGAGTGGGCACAGGAAACACGATGAGGGGCTGCTGGGAGGGCAGTGCTGGTACAGGGGGTGGAGGTTGTACCTGCAGTTGGGGTGGCCACAGAGGTGTCCATCACCACCCGGGAGCTTCCATCAGAGGAGGTATCACTGTCCGAACTGTCCCCTCCTGTTTCCACCGTGGTGCTCTCCTCGCCCTCCTTTCCACTGGTGCCCTCACCATCTGTGGATTCGGTCTCCTGGGCCCTGTGGGATGCAGCTCCCTCTGTCACTGGTGCCTCAGGTCCTCCGCTCCTCTGCCAGACAATACTAATGCACAGAAGGAAAGGGTGACAAACAGGGGGGGGAAGAGACAAAGGATACACTGGGTCATTGGCTGCTCTAACACCACCGTTGGTGTACACGACACACACACACAGGGAACAGCCCTACGCATTAGGCAATGCACTACCAGTCACAATGCTAGTCGCCAGGCCATGGACAGTAATACCTAATGCGACTAACAGCGTACCATAGACCCACAGACCCCTGCCCAGTAGTGGATGTCTACTGTCTTGGTTGGAGGTTTCTCACATCATACTCTGCCCAACTTGGGACCTATTCTGCAATGTCCGGCCTGGCCTAGGCACACCCACAGGCCCACATCCCCCACCCAGAGACCACCCCACCACGCCCAAGTAGTATATTTGGAAACTGTACTCCCCTTGCGGCTGCTGTGATGCCCTCAAGCGCCCATCCAGCTCCAGATAGGCTACCACCAGTATGCGGGCCATCAGGGGGGTCAGGGTTCGACAGGCACCCCTTCCTTGTTTGGAGGCCATCCCTGGCTGGGCGTCCGCCGTCTTCCTTGCCCTGCGTCCCAGGTCCTCCCACCATTTGCGACAGTGGGTGCTCCGCCTGCCATAGACCCCCGGGTCCGCAAGTCCTTGGCGATGGCACGCCATATACACTTTTTCTGATGGGTGCTGACCTGCAGAAAAATATACATAGAAAAAAGGTATCAGTCAGACCGTCTGGCCTGTTACACTCATGTCCCACCATAGCCCTTCCATCCCCTTATGCACAGACATTGCCTGCCATACATGCAGTACACTGCCCAGGACCCTTCCACCAACCCCACCCTTACACGAGGCCCTCACACACAGCACTCCATGCATTCATGACCCATGCATCGTGCTCACAATATACTCACCTGTTGGTCTGGAGTCCAATACAGTATTCGGTACTGGGGTAGGACCCCATCCACCAGTCTCTCAAACTCCGCAACGGTGAAGGCAGGGGTCCTTTCCCCAGTGACACGAGCCATGGTCGGTTTCAGACACAGGTCAGAGCAGTGCAGGTCCTCTCCTGTTGAAGGTCAGGTAGCAAGTGGGGGAACAGATAGAAAATGGCGGTCACGTCTGCGGCGGTGTGTACCGTCACCGCCGGCGTACATCACCATTGACCACTGTAACCCATAGGGCCCAGTGGGATCCAATGAGGGGTTGCACGGCGGTTTTCGACCGCCTCCCGCAACGGCGCACAACGTCAACAGAATTACACCATTTCCACATGTCACTCCATACAGGACAGGCAGACGCCATTTCAGGGGGAAGCGCAGGCCATGGCACCTAACTGCGTCACAGTACACATATGCACCATTTGGGCCTATACAACAATCTTGTGTTACAGTCACAACATGCAATGCAGTGTAGTGTTTTGAAACATGGGATACTGACCAGCTACTCACCGTTTGCCCCCTAGATTGCAACCACTGCGGATGAATCGGAGATGGAGACATCCCCCGTGTACAGGCCCCTGGTGGACTTGGCAACAATAGAGGACAGGCACATTATCCTCACCTATAGACTGGACAGGGCCACAATCACAGAGCTGTGTGCCCAATTGGAACCTGACCTGATATCTGCTATCCTTCACCCCACTGGGATTCCCCCTCTTGTACAAGTCCTATCAATGCTCCATTTCCTGGCAAGTCGCTCCTTCCAAGTGACAGTGGGCTTGGCAGCAGGAATGTCTCAGCCAATGTTCTCAAAAGTGCTGACCAGAGTGTTGTCTGCCCTGATTAAACACATGCGCAGCTACATTGTTTCCCCCCAGGTGGAGGATTTGGCCACAGTGAAAGCAGATTTCTATGCAATGGAACACATCCCCAACATTATTGGGGCTATTGATGGTACACATATTGCATTTGTCGTCCCCCCCGGAGAAATGAACAGGTGTTCAGAAATCGAAAAAGCTTTCACTTCATGAATGTGCAGATAGTGTGCCTTGCAGACTAGTACATCTCCCATATCAATGCAAAGTATCCTGGGTCTGTACATGATGCCTTTATCCTGAGGAATAGCAGCATCCTATATGTGATGGCTCAACTCCAGAGGCACCGGGTGTGGCTAATAGGTGAGCCCTGGTTCCCACCCACTTGATGTTGGTGTATGGGTATGGTGTGGGCCCTAAGGGTTGGTGTGTGTCTAACAGTTGTCCCTCGATATTTGCAGGTGACTCTGGTTACCCCATCCTCTCATGGCTACTGACTCCTGTGAGGAATCCCAGGACAAGGGCAGAGGAACGTTACAATGAGGCACATGGGCGAACAAGAAGAATAATAGAAAGGACATTCGGTCTCCTGAATGCCAGGTTTCGTTGCCTCCATCTAACAGGTGGATCCCTGTACTACTCACCCAAGAAGGTGTGCCAAATCATCTTGGCATGCTGTATGTTGCACAACCTTGCCTTACGTCACCAGGTGCCTTTTCTGCAGGAGGATGAGGCTGGAGGTTGGCATGTGGCAGCAGTGGACCCTCTGGACAGTGAAGATGAGGAGGCAGGGGATGAGGATCAGGACAACAGAAGTGCTATTATAAGACAGTACTTCCAATGACACACAGGTAGGACACTATAATTACACTTTACATTGACAGTTTTGTATTTGACATTGTCACTGGCAGGCTAATTTTCATGATTCAATGCCCACTTACTGTACCCTTTGGCATCTCTATTTTCAGATATTTGTGTCCCACTACTGCTTCTGGTGTGTTGACTGCAGCCAAAAACAGGCCATTCCTATGTATACAATACTGTACAGTTATAATGCAGTGTTTAAAACTTGTTAAACAAATACATGGTTAAATGATTTGACAGACTCTATGCATGTATTTTTTTCTAATGGTGTTTACTTCAGTGCTACTGATTAGAGGGGGATGTGCAATGGGCTGGGGTGATGATGGAGGAAAGTCCAGGTTGTAGTCCAGTCTGTTTGTATCACAGGTGCATTGTGCAAGGGGACATAGGAAGGGGAGCAATGGCAGTTCAAGGTGGACAGGTTGGCAGAGTGGGACACAAGGGTCACATTCAGGAGAGTCTTATTTTCTGGTGGGGGTCTGGCAATGTTCTCTGGCTTCTGCCTGGATCGCAGGGACCATTTGCGTGGTGGTTCTCCTTCTGCAGGGGGTGGGGTGCTGGTGGCCTGTTGTTCCTGTGGCAGGGCCTCCTGTCCACTAGCGGCAGCAGAGGTGGAAGACTGTTCATCGGTTTGGTTAGTGTCAGGGGCCTGGTGGTGTGCCACTGCCTCCCTCATGGTGTTGGCCATGTCAGCCAGCAACCCTGCAATGGTGACCAGGGTGGTGTTTATGTCCTTCAAGTCCTGCCTGATCCCTAGGTACTGTCCCTGCTGCAGCCGCTGGGTCTCCTGCAACAGGTCCAGTATGTGGCCCATCGTATCCTGGGAATGGTGGTATGCTCCCAGGATGTTGGTGAGTGCCTCCTGGAGGGTCGTTTCCCTGGGCCTGTCCCCACCGTCGCACATCAGTCATCCCAGCTTCCCTGTTGTCCTGTGCCTCTGTCCCCTGAACCGAGTGCCCACTGCCACTGACCCCAGGTCCCTGATCGTCCTGTGTTTGTGGGGTTGCCTGGGGTCCCTGTAGTGGTGAACACACTGCTGATTGAAGTGTCCTGGGAACAGAGATATGGGCCTGCTGGGTGGGTATTGTGCTGGTGTTTCCTGAGGGGGGAGGCTCTGTAGTGGTATGGGACTGTGTCTGGGTATCCGACTGTCCAGAGATCCATGATAGGCCAGGTTGGTCATCCAGATCCAGGCATTGAGAGCTGCTGTTATCACTGTGGGCCTCTTCTGGTGGTGGACTGGAAGTTGCTGGCACCTCCTCTCTGGTGACGTTGGGTGGGGGACCTGTGGGGATGTAAATGCAGTGTTATTGTTTCTGTGTGTGTCATCTTGTGCATGGGTGTGTTGCACTGTATGGTTGTTATTGCCCTGGCAGATTTGCCTTTGAGTGAGTAGCTATTTGGTAGGCTAGGTGATTCTCTCCAGGGTGCATGCAGTGTTGATAGGTGTCCATGCAGGTCTGTGAGTGGTGTCCATGCATTGGTGTGACATGCAGGGCTTGGTATTGGGAGGGGTGGGTTGTGATGGTGGAGTATGTGGGAGGTGGTGAAGTGATGGGAGTGAGGGTCGGGATGGTGGTTTGTGATGACATGCAAGTAGGGGGGTAAATAGTAGTAAAGAGTTGACTTACCAGAGTCCAGGCCTCCTCCTACTCCTGCCATGCCCTCAGAATGCATGATCGCCAAGACTTGCTCCTCCCATGTTGTTAGTTGTGGGGGAGCAGGTGGGGGTCCACCGCCAGCCCTCTGTACAGCTATTTTGTGTCTTGCTGCTTGCTTCCCCGTAGGTCGTTCCTCCTATTCCTGATGTCATCCCTTGTTCTGGGGTGCTGTCCCACAGCGTTGACCCTGTCCACGATTCTCCGCCATAGCTCCATCTTCCTTGCAATGGACGTCTGCTGCACCTGTGATCCGAATAGCTGTGGCTCTACCCGGATGATTTCCTCCACCATGACTCCTAGCTCCTCCTCAGAGAACCTGGGGTGTTGTTGCGGTGCCATGGGTGTATTGTGAGTGGTGTGGGTAAGGGTGTGTGGGGTGCTGCGTTAAGGTGTGTGATGTGAGGTGTGTGGATGGTGTATAGGTGATGGATGTGTGTGTCTGTGGTCTTGTCTGTGGTCTTGCTATCTCTCTTGTGGCACTTGTTTGTAATGGTAAAGGGTTGTGGGTAATGTGTGTGTGTGTCTTATGGTGGTGTGGGTGTGGTGTGTGTCAGGTGTGTGTAGTTTGTCCAATGTGGTGTTGTTTTGTTTGAGTGTGTGTATTTTGAGCATGGCGGTATATACCGCCAATGGTTTAGCGTCATTGAATGTCCGACGCGGTGATTCGTGAGTCATAATGCTGTGGGTGTAGCTCTGTTGGCGTAATGGTGTGGGTTTTGCTACCACCCGTTTATCACTGACCTTTGGGCTGGCGGACTTGTGTGTGTGACTGAATAGTGACGGATTGCTATACGTGTGTCATAATATGGATGGCGGTAATCTGCTACGCCGGCGGTATGTTGGCGGCAGTCAGCATAGCGGTAAGTGGGATTTACCGCCAAGGTCATAATGAGGGCCTAAGTCTATTGTTCTCTGAAAAGGTAAATGGACAATACGCTTTGATGAAGTGATAAAGTACTTTCAAGATAAGTTTGGTTGAATAAATTAGATATATGTTCCACAAGCCTCAATTCTATCAAAGGTGCATTTGCCAGAGAAGGGATGAATAGGTTTAGACTTCATGCAAAAGAATGAAAACTTTCTAAAGTACTTTCAGTGATTTTTTCATGTGAGGCCCCTCCAAGAGAGCAGAGGAGCGTCACCCCTCTAAAAAAATGCCCCAAACATGCCCCAGAGGTGACAAATAAAATGGTAATAAACTTTGTTTATTATCATTTTATTCTTCAGTACCCGTCCTGAACCAAGTGTCAGGATGGGCTGGGGCAATAGCTGCTAAGTGAGAGCAGCAGGGAGCTGTGCACTTGCTTAAAGTGTGCATGTCCCTTTTGCCGGCTATCTTGTGACAGCCAGCCAGACATGCACACTTTAAACCCCTTTAACCTAGCTGTCTTAAGACAGCTGGGTTAGAGAAAGCACAGGCGTCCAGCTTTCTAGTGAGCGCTGAGAGAGCCTGCTCCCACCAATCCTGATGCTGGTTTCATGCTGGTTGGCACCAGCATGAAACCAGCATCAGGATTTGGTAGCGCTGTTTCCTGGTCCCTGTGCTGCATTGAAGTCACGACGAGAGGAGGATGCTGTGAGGAGAGGGAGACCCATCACAGGCAGGTAAGTGCCTTTTAAAAAAAAAAAATTATTATTGTATCCCCTCCTGCCATAAACTGAAACCAGCCGCCACTGAATTTATCATAGGTCTAGCCCTGTGTGCCCTGGTCTGTGCAATGAAACTAGAATTATGTCTGTAGGAGCTCAATGATGCATTCAAGAAAGTAATTTTCAGACCTAATTTGGAATATATATCTGGTACCAGCATTGATTATGAAAGTTTGCATTATTGGATTCCAGCAGTATGAAGCTAATTTAAATGTTTATGGTAAGTGTGAAGTTTTGAGAAGGTAAATAACCCAAGAGAAGGTATCTGCCTGGATGTCAGTGTTTGGTTGTCTGAAGTAGCAAGTGCAAATCCTAGTATTGCCACATACTAGACCTGGTTTTAGCGGTCAGAAAGGAATGCGGCATGAGAAGAATGTAAACCAGATTCTGATAACAATGTGATTTTTCCATATTTTGGACTCTTTTCACTTCCCCATGTCTATAAAGAGCATGTATTATCCTGTGTGTGGGCTAATGCTGGGATAACAGATCAATTCTCCGATGTTATCTGGGATCCAAGACAGTGGTGGGTGCTTTGGAAAAGTAGTGGTAGAGTGGGGGTGAGCTCGATTAAATAAATAAATAAAAAAAAGTTCACATACCTTTGAATGACTGCCTCCTCTCCTCCGTCTTCTTCTCTTCGTGACAGGGTGGCAGCACACAGGCTCCCAGACTCCCTTAGGCCAGTCACAACACTGCTGTCACCAGAATGACAGCAGCATTGTGATTGGTCTGAGTAGCCTAGTTTGGTGCTCAGAAAGGGAGTGGGAGTCTGTGCATGTTCTCCACCCGGCTGTAAATGCTAGTGTGCATGTCTGTTTGGTCGGCCAAACCATCATGTACACTTATGGTGCACATATCACTCCTCATCCCTGTGACACATCACAGCCCCACTCTGACCTAACCTGGCTCCACACTGACAAATAAAATGATAATAACATTGTGTTATTATCATTTTATTTTTCCAGTTTTGCACTGCTCATAGCAGTGGGGTGACGCAGGTCCTCCTTAGCAGAGGAGCCTCTACTGGTCAAAGCTGCCCGATGTCATTCCTCCTGCTGCTCCCATTTTCCTGTTTTCCTTAAGTTGTATTATGTGCACCTGCCTGCTACACTCTCAACTCCTATTCTTCGATGTGTCTGTCAGTGATGTAGAAAAACATGTTTTAAGTTGAAACTTATGTGACTGACATGATCTCCAGCCAGACGAGAATTATGATTCCTAGAATGGAAATTAATTTGTTTTTCTTCTAGCTAGAACCTGGAAGCGAGGAAATAATCAATTATAGAAGTCATTCAAATTTGCATAGAAAAAACATAAAATGTAACATACTTTATAGTGCCGTGTAGGTTACCCCTTGATTTATGAAATCGCTGTGGTTGTGTTAATATTATATATTAATACCCTTAAATGTTTCATGTCCTGCTGGTGATTTTTTTTTGATTGAAGCATCTTCAACAGAAGGGGTTATCAGCAGTTAAATTGCTAACATACCACTTTCAAACAATTATTTACAGTGTCTTAGTTAAGCTCTTTTTGAGCTGATCAGATCCCTTTTTTCTCAGACATCATAGATCACTATGTAATCACTTGACTACTGAGCACTGCTACTTGGATTACTTTTGCGTTTTCATAAAAACAGTAGTCAGGTGGCTTTGATTTATTCAACATTACTTTATTATTTTAGCAAATGCAGCAATAAACAACCACATCAATCAATTTTGGTGAGAATAGCCTTGTTTGTGATGCTGGCCAACATTTTTCACATACCTTTATGTGCATTACTATCACTAACACAAACAACGGACTAATCTTACTTTCAGAAATATGGTACCATCTTTAAATGGAATGCTCCTTCATATAAGCTTACCAACATAGTTAAAATTATCACTTATATGTGCCAAATAATGATTAATAATTGAGAAGCAAGATTAATATGTTTACAAAAGTATTTATCTAATGGTTAAACCCATATTTAAACTTGCATGCTGTCAGATTATGCCAAATAGTGTAATGTAATTAAACTAAAATGTTCATTACATAGCAGTGATCACTTCTGTCAATATAGTATATTTTTGTAATCTAACATTTCCCTCTCCCATAATGCCTAAGAGGGCTTGTCCAGGTCTCAATAGTACATCACCCTCTCACAATGAGCTATATCATAAAACACTGGAACTCCAATATAGAGTACCTCATGCAACCTCTAAGAAATATTATAGATAAGCACAAATATTTTTTTCAAAAAACTTTTCCATTGGTTTAAAAGTGTGTATACAGTGAACATAATCAAAAAATGAGGAAATAATATTAAACTAACACTTGGCATGGCATGCCTCCACTCCTTCAATATTTATTTTTATGTACATAAAATACAAGTTTCCTCTCTCATGAATCCCAAGTGAGCATGTTCCATATAAACATTATTTCAAAACTTATCCTGACATGCCTCCTGCCATTCTGATAATTGTAACAAATTCCCATCTGTATGTAGTCTTGCCTACTTTTTCCTCCTGGGCTGTGTTCCTGAAAATATAAACAAGGTTTAAATTGCACTGAAATGTAACAGTCACATATTGCTTGCTGCAGACAGTTTGGAGTAAGGCAGCTTTATAAATGTATAAACACCTCCTCATCAGGGTTCAGTCCATGGGGTTCTCAAGTGTCTATCCCCAATATGTATCTAGATTCCAATCTTCTAAGTTGTTTCTCTCTATCTCATCCTCTTACTGTCCTAGGTACACAGTCTATCACACTATACTTAAGTTTATAATGGTCTCTCTAATGGAATTCTTGGAAGTGGTGTGCCATTGGATAATTAATATATTTGTTTTTTTGTTTTTAATTGCCCTAAGATGTTGAAGAACTCTTTTATGTACCAGCAGTTTAGTGCTGCTTCCATACGTTTTGGGGCATGGGAAGAACAAAGCATAAAGGGACATAGTTATAATCCATTTGCGCTGAATGTGCGTCACTCCATATTAATATTTTGACATTAGACACGTCTAACACGAAAATATTGGAGTTTGCACCATTGTTTAGATGTGTGAACCATCCTTGCGTCATTGAGATGCAAGGTAGGCATTCCCATCTAACAAATTGTGCTAACCCCATAGCCCCATGTTTATCCCCCTGTGCTAAAATGATACACGGTGAGAGGAGGGGCTAAATAATGGTGCAAACTTTGCTTTACACAGTTATTTATCGCCTGGGTCAGACCAGGCGTTAGGGCACCTGTGGGCCCATTTCCATGGTTAGACACCATGGAATGGGTCCCCAGATGTCCTCCTCAAGCCCCAGGAACACCCCCACCCACACCAGCAATACACTGGAGGATGAGGTACCCCGTCCCTGGTAAGTAGGGTAAGTAGAGGTAAGTATTTGTTTTTTTATTAAAGTACCATCGGGCCCAACTTGGGGCCACCTGCATGGCACAGGGTGCAATGGCCATGCCTAGGGGACACTGGTCCCCTGTGATGGCCATTGGGGTGGTGGGCATGACTCATGTCTTTGCTAAGACAGGAGTCATGTGGTATGGATGGTTTTGCATCAGAAAATTACGCTAGGCTGGTTAGAGGCACGTTTTTTGCCTCTAACCAGCCTAATGTCATTTTTTGGTGCAACACCCCCTTCTCCCATACCGCCACCCCGACCCGGCTAACGTCATTTTTCTTTACGCTAGCCCACTCTTTGCACCAGCTTGTGCCATTCCATAAATATGGCACCCAGCTGGCGCTTAGGAATGGTGCAAGCCGGTGCTAAACGATTTGATGTAAAACTGCATTAGTGCAGTTTTGCATCAAAAAGTATAAATCTGCCCCAAACTGTGAACTCTGTTTTGCAGATTAGGACTGTTTTATCTTGATCTTTTTGTTAAAACTGGTATCTATCAGAGCTGGGTTAACACCATTAGCACATGCTTGGCACAAGCTTTACATTTACATTTGTTACATTTTGTGAAACCATTCTGTGGTTAAAGCCACTCTCCCTTCCTTGTTACCACCTCACTTTTTGCTACCCTGTTCCTCATAGATGGTGCTTTCCTGGAAGTGATCTGTGGTTTCTTGCCCAGCTGTTTACAAATAATGGGGTAATTTCTAATGAGATACCAATATTTTTATAAAACATACCTTAATATGTCATGTTGGATATGATAAGTTGTGATGAACTGACATACTTGTTCTTCTCCTTTCCTAGTCTTACCTTTTTTAAAGAGAACATCTTCTCTCTTACACTTGGCTATTCTACTTTTTGCTCTATATAAGATTTCATCTGAGTAACCCCTCGCTCTCAATCTGGTCGACATTTCATCCTGTATTTTTTCAAATACTTGCTTCTGTGATGCAAACCCTTTTTGCACACATGACAACTTTTGCAATACAACATGCTGTTTCCTGCTGTATCTTTCCTGTGTAGTGTAGAATCTCTTCTTTCAATTCTCCATTCAAAAAAAATATATTCTGACTTATTTATTTGGCTAGTAACTGTCAAATTTAAAATATTGTCAATGATCTTATCTTCAAGAATTTGGCAGTGTCCCCTTCCCCCTTCCATAACACAATCAGGTCATCAATATACCTGACCAGCATCAGGATGTTAGTTGACCATTTCTCCATACCTAGCCCATTGAGCCCATGTACAAATTAGAATAGCTGAAGGCGAAGCAGGTACCCATTGCTGTTCCTCTTTGCTGTTGCAACAGGTCACTATTGAATATGAAGATGTTACATGTCGAATACCAATGTATTATTCTTAACATTTCATCATGGCTAAAGCATTTTATCAGTCTTGCTGTAAGAAAATGCCTGACTTCATTCATTCCATCCTTGTGGTGAATACTTGTGTAAAGAGAAGCTACTTCCTAACTCATCATTAACATATCATCCTCCCATTGAACATAAAATAATATTTTCTCTTGGTTGACCAAAAAAAACAAAGTACAGCACCTTCTGGGCAAAGCTACTCTTTGATGCTAAACAAACAAGCTCCAGGGCATTCTGGATACCAGTTAACGGCATCAACAAAGATGTAGTAACAATAACACCTCAAGTATATCTGAGTAAGTCTGGGTGGCCCATCGGACCAAATCATTTTCCAACAGTTCAGAGCTGGTTAATCACAAAAACGTATGGAGGTGCATTGCTCGAGAAGGGGAAGTCAAGGGTATTGTCACTACTCAAAATATGGATTCACCCATCTACTCCTGCAGTAATGATAGCTAGCCCGACTCAGCAACTAACTCTTATACAGCATTGGAGGTGGTAAAAGTGATAACAGCTGGCACGCTGGGGCCAGATGGCATTTTGCAGGCAATTTTGTAACTTGTCTCTAAATACTGGGCCCTTCACTTATCAGCTCTTCACAATGAAGTGGCATTGACTGATACAATCCCTAGCAGCTGGAGAGTGTCAATAATGAACTCAATTTTCAAGGGTGGAAATCGTTCAAACCCAGCCAACTATGTATTAATTGCACTCATTGTCGCAGAGACAAAATACTGCACCTCTCTAATTCTGGACGAATTGGTAAAATGGTCACGCACAAAAAATCTAATCCCTGCCAACCAGACTGGGTTTCGTGATAGCTGGGCTGACTGGGCTTAGCAATAGCAACAATCGCTGATGAGTGCAAGTAATTAAAGAACAAGCTGTGCCTATGTTTTATTGATTTCAAAGTGGCCTTTGACTGGGTGGATTGGAGCCTTCTTTGGCAAAAACTAAGACTGGGGGTCTCCCAACCAGACCCCTACCTGCTACCGAGCAGCTATATTTGCGCCCCTGGATCCAAGTAAGACTGGCTAATTATACCAACCTATAGTGGAAAATTCCCACGGTAGTCGGCCTAAAGCAAGGGTGCATGTTAGCTCTGCATCTGTTTAACCAATTTGTAGCTGACCTGTCTCCTAAGCTTGACAGGCACATTCCCATCCACAATGACTAGGCCCCTAAGTATAACCCACCTCTCTTACCTAGATGACATAGTTTTACTTAGTCACACAAGAGTGGGTCTGCAAAGACTCTGCACAGAACTTGCAGAATATGCCAAGCTCAACAAATTAGAAAATAATATTGCAAAAACCAAAACTATGTCTATCAGAAATAACCCTAGTCCATCACTTAGGATCAAGCTATTTGACACCAATGTTGAGGAAGTTAACAGTTATAAGTATTTAGGGCTGCACATAGACAAGAAGTTAGCTTTCAAGGCCCACGAACAGTACATTGTGAAGAAAGGGAATACATCCATATTTGTGTTTTGTGCCCTGGTTGTCCCTTCATTTAAGCTGGTTATGGCCGTTCTTTCAGCAAAACTCTTTCCATCAATTACATACGCAAGCATAGTTATGCTTGGAAAGGATGCCTCGCTCTTAGACAAACTTCAAATCAGGGCATACAAGGGTGCATTTGGTCTCTCTCAAAACGCCTCATCTGCACAGGTCAGTTTGGAATTTGGCTTCACAAGCCAATTTTTAGGGAGAAGATACTCCACCATAAAAACATGGCACAAAATAAGAGCAAAGCAAGATCATGTATTAATCAATGCCCTGTGGCAGTCATTGGAAATGGATCCCAAATCATAATAGAGGGCATTTTTGTACTCATCACTAGCAGCAACATGTGCTACCGTCTTATGAGCCTGAGTTTATCATACTCAGCATTCTGTCAAGCAATAAAAAAAGCTGCAAAAATACATTCCTTTTTAACCGATAAGCAAGAACTAGAAGCTCGCACACATGCATGGATGGTCCGGTCCTGCAATCTTACAAGAATCTGCAGCTGGCAGCATATCTAAGCATGACTTTCTTGGTGCACTTAAAAAGAAAGCTGTTGGCAAGTTATCTTGGCATTTTACAATCTCTGGCCGACCTGCCATCATGGAAACACCCTGGCTTCAAGACATGCAGGCTGTGTCGAGCCATCATGGAGCACATCATTCATCTGGTCTGTATATGCCCACTATTAAGGCATTTATGTGTTGCTCTACTGAAAGAGGGTTTTAACAGTCAGGGCATTAGAACTTGTAATGCGGTTATAATTAACACACTTCACCAATCTGACCCTCAGATCAATTGTAAACTGATGAAGTAACTGACTGCGTGCAACCATATCATGTGTGAAGTATCTGCTGGCAGATAATATCAATGTTAAAGGTTATATAAACTTAAACTGTAAAAATTCCAGTGAGGGGACCACTAACACAGAGCCAAAATACTGTCAGGAATGCCACAGTCTCAGACTTTATGGAAAAAGCATGTTTAGATTTGGGCTGCTTTTAAATATGTGAACTCTGACAATCAAATAACCCTGAATGATTAGTACACAATAGGCTGATCTGTAATGCCCCTTCTGTCTTAAATTAAGTAATAACATCAGTACTTAAGTACTCAGCAACATTTTAACCAAGATTTTATGCTATTGTATTTATTAATATTTTAGTGGTGTTTCTATTTTATGAATGTGAGAACACTGTTGTGCTTTTAACTAACTGAAAACAGTAGAATATTGATTTGGAAATATCCTTTTCAGGAAGTCCCCCCTCCTGGACCCAACAATGGCCCTGGAAATGCCACCTCCGGGGCGGCTCCTGCTATGCCCCGGGGTGCCCACCCTGGGACATAGCTGCTTGCTTTTGCTTGGTGGAGCTTTGACAGCTCTTACGAAGGAAAAGCAAACACTCCGATTCCAGCGGGCTGGAGTTGTCAAAGTGCTCCCGTCCGCTGGAAGTGGAAGTTTCCTCTTTTTCCTTGTCTGCAGAAATGCAGGCATGGAAAGAGATGAAACTATTGATTTTGCACACAGTGAGCTTCATGTTTAGCAGCTCCGTGTGTGCAATAACAATGCTGGCTCCTGCAGGAGGCTAGGAGCCAGCTGGGACTGTGGGGGCATTGAGGCTCCCCCTGGGGTCCCATTGCACACTGGGCACCCAGGAGACATGGCCAGGCCAATTAATTATGGCAGGGCTTTGGGGGATGAGGTCCACGGGCCAAAATTAGATCAGGTGGGGGGCTGCATGGTCCCACTCCCCATGAAAACACAAATATTGAAAGGTCAGGGACCGGTGGATAGGGTCCGTGGGGCTATTCTGGCCATGATGCTCATTTCATAGGAATTAAAACTCAACAGGAAGCACTTTCAAATATAACCATAACAAGTACCCCTGTTGAAGCTCCACTTCTGTAAAGGACAAATGATCCTAACTCCTCAGCTTGGCGAAGGCAATGCAGGTGTGTTTTCTCAGCGATTCCATATTGATAAACGATCTGAAAGCCTTCATGGAGGTGAATGCATCGCTGATCTATTGGAGCGCAATCTGTATCTGACTGTGATGAGTGGCTTCTTTCTTGTCCTCTCATGGTGAGAGCAGAGTCCATGATTCTCTCTTTAAATTGCTATAAGTATGCAAATGTGCAAGTCACCTGGAAACTTCGGCCATTTTCCTCTCCTACCTTAGTAGAATTCAAAGGTTTTCCTGCCTTTTGTCAGTATGATGGAGAGCTTAACAAGCGCCTCCTCGCTACCAGCGAATTACCTGCTGCTTTTGCTGAGGAGTTCTTGATGTTGAGGAATATGAGGACATCTCCATCAAACAAAGAAGCACTTACTTCATATAGTGAAGCGGAAGGACCCTTGTTTGGGGGAGATTTACCTCTTTGTACTCTCATTGTCTTCTGTATAGAAGGATTCATGTTATCACATATTTCTTGATAAAGATGCACCAGGAACAATCATATTGCCAAAACACACCCAAGGTCAGTGGTGACATTTCCTTGTGCTCCATTACACAGCTGTAGCGTAGAACAGTGCTTCCCAACCTTTTGACTTCTGTGGACCCCCACTTTATCAATACTGACACCCAAGGACCCCCACTGAATTATTATTGGAATCCAGGGACCCCCATTGAGTGATTACTGAAAGCTAGGGACCTAATCTGTTAAAATTATTACATTTTCGAAGCAGTCGAGGACCCCATAAGGAGGCTTCATGGACCCCTCAGGGGTACCTGGACCACCAGTTGGAAACTATTGGTGTAGAATACATACTGGACATTTCCCCAAGGAGACAGAAAGAACACCAGTTGGACTGCTAGTTTGTGCAAAATTGTGGACTCTTGTTGGATAGAAGGGCAGGTGAGGTTGCTTTATGGCCGAGTCATTCACACAGCTACTGACACACCCACACAGACACTCACAAACCCACTCAGATGCACTCAGACACTCATGCACTCACTCACAGACCCACTCAGACATTCATGCACCCACTCATAGACCCACTCAGGCTCACGTACCCACTCCCAGACCCACTAAGAGACTCATGCATTCACTCACAGTTGCACTAAGTGACTCATGTACCCACTCACAGACCTACTCAGAAACTCACGCACCCACTCACAGACCCACTTAGACATACATGCATCCACTTACAGACCCACTGAGATACTCATATACCCACTCCCACACCCACCCATAGATTCACACACCCACTCACAGACCCACTCACAGACCCATGCACCCACTCACAGACTCACAGACCCACTCAGAGACTCACACGCCCACTCACAGACCCACGTAGACACTTATCCAACCACTCAGAGACCCACTCAGCCATTCAGACATCCACTCACAGAACCACTCACACATTCATGCACCCACTCACAGACTGACTCAGTCTCATGCACCCACTCACAGACCCACTCAGAGACTCACACACCCACTCACAGATGTACTCAGACACTCACACACCCAATGACAGACCACTGACACAATGTCATACCCATTCACAGACCTACTGAGACATTTATGTACTCACCCACACACTCACTGTCAAAGGTTAGGGGTTAGAGTTAGGAAATACATTTTTAAAAACCTTAGAAATGTACTTAAAAATCCAAAGGTTACAGGAACATTATAGTTAAGAAACAGCATTAAAAAAAACTCACAAATTCACTGAAAAAAACATAGGTTGCCAGGACCTTATAGTTAGGAAACAGAATTAAACCTTAGAAATTCACTGAAAAAAAACCAAAGGTTACAGGGAAGCTATAGTTAGGCTCACTTTCACTCATACAAAACCAGTGAAATTCAGCAGTTATAGTTACCTAAGCTAACTACACCTTACACCCCCACAATAGACTGCTTATTACCTCACATATTACATCACTCATGACATGGTAAGTGACATATTCTCAAAACTAGTTTGTCAGTCACTTTAACTGCTCTCTAGAAAGTTTTGATGTGATACGTTAATCATTGACTGAGAAAAAGGGGGGTCTCAAAACACATGTCCCCATGCAATTTCCCTTAGGGATTATAATAGGAGTAAAACCTGAACCACTATACGGAATGACACCAAACTTGGCAGAAAGGTAGATCTTGGTCCGGAAATATCTCATTTTCTAATTTGGTGTAAATCAGTTTAGTAATTACGTGTATTGTCACTTGGTCCATGGGGGAGAAAAACAACTTAAAACTGATAGAAGGGGTCAGTGTAGAAATACCCTGACACCATGAGACTGATGGAGGGGTCTGTGAGGGACACCTTATGGGCAAGAAAGTGCCAAAAAATGTTTTTGCATGTGCGCGGATCCGCGGTTCCACCACAGTGCTCAGGACAGCCCCCATGTGAATTGGTGATGAATCTGCAGATCAAACCCCTAGTTAAGAAAACATACACCCACTCACTGACCCACTCACACACTCATTCACACTCTCACACAAGCACCTACACACCTACTCACACATCCACACAACCACTCATACATTCAAGCACCCATTCATTCCCCGATACATCCACTCAGAGACACAGAGAACCACTCAAACACCCACTCACACAACCACTCTCACACCCATACGGTCAATGATACATCCACTCAGAGACCCAGAGAACCACTCACACACCCACTCACAGACACACACAGCCACATACACAACCATACAGTGACTTACATACCCACTCACAGACCCACACAGCCACTTACGCACACACTCACATATCCATATGTACTGCACACACTCATGCAGTCACTGACAAACCACTTGGAGACCCATGCAGCCACTTACACACCCATTCACATACCCACCCACCACATACTCACATGCCGACTTACATACCCACACAGCCACTCACAAGCCCACTCAGAGACACAGAAAACCACTGATACACCCACTTACACACCAATGCAGCCACTCACACACCCATTCACACATCCACACACTCACTCACACACCCACTCATGCACCCATACAGTCTCTGATATATCCACTCGGAGATCCTGGGAAAACTCACACACCCACTCACAGATCCACTAAAGCACTCACACACCCACTCACACACTCACATAGTAACTCACATACTCCGATAACCAGTCACACATCCATTCAGACACCCTGAAAACCACCTAAATACCCAATTCACTCACTTACTGACTCAGAGAACCACTTACACACCCATTCACAGACCCACAAAAACACTAACACCCCTTCTTACACACCCACCACAAACACCCCCCCAGTTACACACCCACACAACCACTCACACACCTATACAGCCACTTATACACTCATGTGCAGTCCACACAGCCATTGACACGCCCACTCGCACACCCATCCACAGACTTATAGAACCACTTATACATCAACACAACCACTTATACACCTACTCATACACCTGTACAATGACCTACAGACCCACACACAGATCCAGAACAACACTCACACACCCATAAGGGCATTAGACAGGTACTCACACACTCACTCACAGGCAGTGATACAGTTAAATAAATTGCAGTAGGAAATGTTTGTATTAAATGTGTTGTTGTTTTGTATTGAATGTGTGCTTTTGGTTGGGAATGGCTCTGCTGATCCATCGCAGATCCACCTGTAACATAGCCGACAGACCCCTTACTTGACCAGGGATCCACAGTGGATCCAAGTGAGAAATTTAAAAAATTGATTTGGAGACCAAAAACCTGTGTTTCGGAAAAGGGTTGTCTTTGAAAAGAGCCTTCATATTTATGATGTGTAGATCATGTTAACACATAGAACAGGATGCAGCCTTTTAAGTTGTTGAGAAATACCCAGTTGCCTGTGTCTGTAAAATGGACTCTGTCTTTGCGATATATTCCATCCATGTGGAAGCACCCAGGTTGCAGTCTCGGAGAAATGCAGACAAAAGCTTTATTGACATGTTTCCTGGATTTCTTGATCAGTGGACAAAACTGGGTTGACCACTGACACTTCTGTCTTTTGCAAATGTTGGAGAATACCAAGGCAGTATGTGGGAAAAGTAGCATTAATTTAGCAAAGGTATTCTTCATTAGGATTTCCAAGCCTACCCTAGTAATAGTGTCTAGGCCATTGCCACCATAGAGCACAATCATGAGGTCTGGATGTTGGCAATCTGCAATGCTTTTAAGCAAAGTTAGCAATTGATGCCACTTTAACTCCTTGTGGCCCACCCAAGTTAAGTCTACATTAGGAAAACCTAGGTCCCCGCCAATGCTACTCTTTCTAGCACTCTCTCTGGCCCAAGACACAAAACTATGGCCCACAATCCAGACCCTGGCAATTTTGGAAACAAGCAGGAGTAGCACACAGGAAAAGGCTGCAGCAGAATGAGGCCATTTTGACGATAAAAGGCGGTTAAAACGGAGGACAGCAAGTGAAACATAAAAGAACATATCTGATTGGATGGTGGAGATGTGCAGGGAACTAAAATTAGGTAGTGACATTAAGAAAAAAGTAAACAAATCTGTGATTGGTTTTGGAAAAATAAAAAAAAAGTTATGTTGCTTGGAATTGCAAAAAAGAGCCCCACCGTGGATCTTCAAAAACCTACCATATTGGGCTTTCAGGAAATATGGAAAGGGTTAAAATAGTGACCATTTAAGAAGTGAATAACTTCAGACAAAATAAACTAATGAAAGGAAGTTTGCGAGTTGCTAAGTACAGGAGTATTAGTAAAAGCACAGTGAGAAGGATAACCATTATTGGTACAGAGTGGAGGAGCATTGACATATTTCTAATTTTAGATACGCAGTGGAAAACAGATGTTAACAAATATTAAAATAAAAGCTGGACAACAGTAAAAAAAAAGTACAGGTATGTTAATTAAATTGTACTAAAAAAAAGTATTTTTAAAAACCTATGAGCGATTATAAGTTGAAGGAAAATGTGCAGCTTCTAGACAGTACATTAAAAGGTGAAAATGGAATGGAGGTTAAATTAGTACATTAAATAAAAACATAGCAGCAAAGGAGGAAGAGGAATTGCTATACTGAAAATACCAGTGTTTTATTAAGCCATTATGAAAGAATGTGTTTAAATTAGATATGGGTGTTTTTTTATATTATGTAATGTAATAGTATGTAATTTCTACCCACTTACACAGTCAGGTAGGCACTTACACACCTAGTTACATTCCCTCAAAAGCAACTATGTACCCACCACTCATGTAGCCAGAGAGTGAATAACACACTCAGTCACACACCCATAAAAGCATTCACACATCCATTTGCTTACCTCTACATTCACTTACGTAGTCATTCACACACCCATACAGGCACTGTTACACCAACTCACACACTTACATACCCACACACCCAGTTAAACACATCACACATCCATACAGCCAGTCATACCTCTGTACAAAACCATAGATCCACTCACACACCCAGTCAAACAGAGATGAAGGTCTCTTACACATCCACTCATACACCCACACAGCACGTATATATTCATCACTAACAGAGCCTCTTGCACATAGAGTTACACACCAGTTACCTATCCCTACAGTCAATTATGTACCCATTTACACACCCATACAGTCACTAACACACCCAGACACACACTCACAGGTACTTACACCTCAAGTGAGGCCCACAGAAGCACTGATACACTCACTCACATATTCACTCAACCACTCACACACCCAGTCACCCACCCATACAGCCACTCACATACCCATTTATACTGTACAACCATACTCAGATACTTACACAGCCACTTACATACTGACATAACCACTTATGTCACTATGCACTTGCTTATTGTATGTAATCTAATAGTATGTAATGTAAATTTGAATGTATTTTATATTTGCTTTTCAGATATCTACTTGTGTTTAAAGATGAAGATTTACTTTGCTGAGAAAGACAGAAAGGAGAAAAAACACAAGAAAGAGTAGACTCAGCTTAAAGATGAGAATAATAAATGAAATGATGGGGAGAATGCACTGGAAAAAGAACTGCTGATAAGAGAACTAAAGAGTTTGTTAAAACAGTATGTGGGAAAATGCGAAAGGGGGAAAAGGTTTGAAATAAAAAGTGAGGTTTAAAATCAACTCACAGAGAATAAGGAGAAAGACAGATTGAAAGTGAAACTCTTATAGGAAAACACCTACTTTGACAAGGAGGGAGAAAGAATTTGAAGAAATACAATTGAGAATGTTTAGAAGTAGGGTAATAGAGAATTTGGTCTGAAACATGATGCGACATGAGGGGAAAAGGGCAGTAGTGAAACAAAAACAATATATTGAGAATATGGTTGATAAACGTTGGCCCTGAAGCACAAATTATTTATTTTGTCACTAAACAGAATGAGAACACTGGACAAAAAAAGACAAAAAAATGGCTTATTAGGAAATGTAATGAATGGAGAATGGGAGTATGCATCTAGTACCGAGGCTTTCTTTAATGACGAAAGCTACTTACAACAGAACGCATTACTGCATTCAGTTGAAGCAACTGGCTGATGCTGTGAGGTAAAAGATGGTAATCCAGTTACAAAAGAGGAGGTGGTTGTTAGAAATGTAGAGTAAGACCTAGGTGAAGAGGTACAAGGAAGGCATAGACATGCTCCTGTGTATAAATGGGACTGCAGTAGTATTTGTAGTGCTTGTCAGGAATCAATTTATGTATTAAGACATTTTCTATGTCAATTTCCAGATAGAAGTGTGAAGTGGAAAATTACAGTATTGCAAGTGTTAGATCCATGCAATATCAGGGAATATTCCCATTTACAAGAACACTCACTGGTGTGTCTATCTAGGAAAGTGTGCACAATCAACTTTAATCATTTTTTTATGTTGGCTGTTCCTCATTCAAAACTGCACAATTTAGTTAGAAAAAAATACTTTGTAAAAAGTCCTGCATTATGATTAGGAACTTGAACAATGCACTTTTGGATAGTACAGTAACAGAGGTTGAAAATGTTTGTGAAGATATTAATTTGCATTTCTTTGGTCTAGTCCAGAAGTGCAGCCTGGGCATACTGAAGAGTTAGTACATTCCGTTGTAGAGGAACAAAACAAAGATAGTAGCACAGATGACACTAGATGAGAAATAAAGTCTAATGTAGTTTCTACAGAGAAACCAAATTATGGACCTGATTTAGATTTTGGCAGAGGATTTATTTCAGCACAAAGATGATGGATATCCCGTCTGCCATCATCTCAATCCCATAGGAAACAATGGGATTTAGATTTCAGAAGATGGCATATCCGTCACCATTGTGATGGAGTAATCTCTCTGCCGAAATCTAAATCAGGCCCAGTGCTTGTATTTGTTGTTGGCACACCCGCTACAAAGGCCAAATTGGAAATTTTTATGTGTGCTTGGAAAATGAGGAAGAAAACAGAAAAAGTGGTTGAATGTGCAGTGTATTCATTTGTGGCGGAACCTTTTGATTTATCGCTGCTATGACAAACTAGAGGACAAGAAAATACCTGCTATAGCAATACACAATAAGTTAGAGGTGGTTGAAATTCCACAATAACTTTGACATCTGAATGTTTATGAAGCAATACTCATTCAATCTACACACCCTTTTCCAGCAATAGTTTGTGTGGAACCAAAGACTGGGAATCTCCCACCCAATGAGCTTCAGAAAGAATTAACAGTAGAAGTCTGCATTTATCTTTAGAATGTAAATGCAATACTGAAACTGTGGGTGTAAAGAGAGATTTGGAAGAACACTTGTTATTCTAGCAAATGGTATGTCCAAAAAAAACAAGATAATCTGTCAGGAACTAGTGGATGCAAATAAAGCGAAGAAAGCTACATTGTATTTTAAAGAGAATAATGTGTACCATAACAATGTAGATGTTGATGTACAAGGAAGTTGCATAGAGGAAGAAATGTTGCCTTCAAGTGGACAGTTTGAAAAAGTGGATAGAAGTAGATCTGAAGAAATATATATGAGCACTACAGTATCCATCCACTTTATTCAAAAGAGGTTATGGGAATGCTGTTGAACTATATCAGATGAAGCAAGATAAAGGAGCTCTAGAGAGTGTGTGGGAGAAACGTTGGGCAGCTCAATGGTTTTCTCAGCTATTTCCAACTGGAGTAGGCAAACGGTATGATGACGACCTGTGCAAATACCTGCAGCTGAGGATAGATCAACAAGATTATATTCAGAGGACCCTGAATTTCAACAAAGTATTTCATAGGTATTCCATCTCTAATTTGAAAGTGAATTTTCTGGACTGTCATATGCTGTTAAACATATTCTTAAAACAGGAGCTAGGAGGTAATGTACAAAACGTATCTGCAAAAGACTTTTATGAAAATATTAATGGAAAAGATGAGATGCTTGAGTACAATTTGATAAATGTGTTGGCATGCCAACATGAAACCAAAGAATATTGGTATCATCATCATGGTGAGCTCAAGTGTTTGTTGCGAAATTTAGATGAACCAACTTGGGGGCATATTTATGAGCCCCTTGCACTGCTGTTGTGTCACTTTTTGAGATACTACAGCAGTGAAAACCTTTAAACCATATCTATGGAGCCATGCAAAGCCAATAGCCTCATAGATATGGAGCAAGGCAAGGCAACGCAAATCACTGTGTTGCCTTACTCTGCATTAGGGCGGCTTTCCATGAGTGTTGCTGTGGGTGTCCCCACAAAACACCAATGGGTTTTGATGCATCCCCAGATATACAAATCCTTGTAAACCTGGGTAAGTGCCAAACCCGTATGCCTCCCCAGGGGAGGCACAATGAGGGGCAATGTCTTTATTTCTCCTTGATTCTGTCCTCTTTTACTGTATGCTGCATTGTGCAGAGTGCAGCACACATACAAAGAGGAAAAAGCTTTCCAGGATTGCTTTTGTGCAGGAAAGATGTCCCTTCCTGCACAAAAACAATCCTGCGTGCAACACAGGCACCCTTGCACCATGGTGCAAGGGTGACTGCATTGGCACTAGGCTGCTGGAATGGCAATAGTGCAGGAGAAAATGACAGGACTGCTCTGTATACCATAAACACAGCACATTCCTACCCTTTTCCTTTGATGCAGTGTAGCGCAGCAAAGTGACTTTCTGTCTGCCCTGGCCCACAGGCCCGTAAATATGGGTCTTGGTTTGTAATAATGAGTTGTACAGAGTACACATGGGATAATTTACATGGGTTTTTGAGAGAAGCAAACTCTAACATTAAAGGTATCGTACTGAAGACATCAGGAGAACTTTGCTCAATGGATCCTGAAATGTTTGCGGGTACTTTAACTCCAGATTTCAAGCTATGTTATCCTTCATCTGCAACTAAATCTACCTCTTTGAGAGAGAAATTACTGATTTCTTTTGGCGAAACGAATACCAAGCAAAAGGTGTTCCTCATTCATATGCCTTTGTGGGTAAAAGATGCACCTAAATTTGGAACTGACACAGAGGAATCTGTGCTTTGTTTCACAGAACAGAATATTACATGTAGCATTCCAAAAGACACTGAGGAAAAAAGCCTAAAGCAGCAAGTACTGCATTTCCAATCACATAGATGTGGAAAGTACTGTCAGCAAAAAATACAGAGAAAAAGGAACATTTAACATAAAATGTTCTTTTTGGATTTCCAAGAGCTGCTATTGCAAAAGAAAGAATGAACTGATTTATGTCTTCATTGAGACATACACTTACTCATAAATCACCAAAAACACATACAACCGCAGGAGGAAAGAGGCTTTGAAATGTATTAATGACTAAAATTATTTCATTTTGAAAATGTGAAATGCCAATATGGATATTCAATTTGTGGCAGACAAATCAATAGCTGTTGCTCATTATGTTACTTTATACATAACAAAATCTCAGAAGACAGAGATTAAAGATGTGTGGGAAGAGATCTCTACTAAAAAGTATATGACAAAAAAATTGTACAGCTTCAGTTTGAAGATACTTTCACATAGGGAAATAGATCCTATGAATGTTGTAATCGTTTGAGTTCTGCCAGTTTATATTCTAATCAAAAGGAATTATTTTGGTGACTCTAGGCCTAGCATCAGCTCAAAAGAGAGCTTCAAAATATTTTCTAGAAATTCAATATCTTGCCGAATTTGGGGACAGATGGTACAGAAATTGTAAAAAACAAACATGTTGTATACTTACTATCCAAAAATGAGTGTACATCTTGAAAATATTTGTCACTATGAAGTACTCAAGTACAAGACATATGAAAGCAATGTGACAGAAAATATAGATGAAGGTAAATTTGAAGTAGCTGGTTGCAACAGGTGTTTGGTGCAACATAACACAGGCAGTCTAATTAACCAAAGAAAACTGAGTTGCTAGACTGCTGAAAAAAGGGAACTTTTCTGTTTGGCACTATTGCAGCTGTTGAAACGTTTGACTCATGCAACAGAAAAGAAGAGTCTGACTGCAATGAAGACACTTTCAATGCTGAAAAGGATGGCATCGAATGCTCAGTATTTGTAAACTACTTGAAAATGTTGAATGATAAAATTCAACAGCAAGGTACAATTACTCCCAAGGTAGTTAAGGGGATTCAAAGTAGCCAAATTTCAGCTCCTCTAAGTCAGGACCCACTTTGACAGGCAATAATTAAAAATGAAGCTAACATTGCAATGAATGAAGTGGAGACTGCAATGGAGCAGGCAAGATAGTAAACAATTGATGTGGCAGATTTAGTTGCACAGCTAAATGATGAATAAATCCAAAAATATATGGAGGTGAAAGCTACAGTTGAGCATGGATTGCTCCATGACAGGAAAGAGTGTGTATGCTCAACATTTAAACCTGTACTGTTGTATGTCAGTGATCAAGCTGGCACCGGGGTAAATGTTTCTTAATATAAATTCTTACTGATTTTCTACAAAAGACTACAGAGTGCAATTTATCATGTGTGGTAATAGCACCTACTGGATTAGCTGCATACAAGGCATTACTATGTATCAATTTGTAATGCTGCCAACAAACTGGAAAACCAAAATATATCTGTGAAGCTTGTTATGAAGTGTCAAGAGTGTTAAAACAAGTTGAAACTTTTAATCATTGACAAGGTCCTCATTACAACCCTGGCGGATGGTGTTAAAGCGGCGGTAATACCGCCAACAGGCCGGCGGTTGAAAAAATGGGATCACGACCACAGCCGAAACCGCCAACACAGACAGCGACTTTAACCCTCTGACCGCCACAGCGGTAGCAACAAACACTGCGGCATCACCGCCAACAGACAGGCGTAGGACAATGTACCACCCACCACATCACAACCCGCCAATCCGCCAGCTTTTCTGGGGTGGTACCAACGTCAACAAAAGCACAGCGGAAACAGGAATTGGAAGGGAAACCACTCACCTCTCGACACTCAACGAAGAACCAGGACACCATGGAGCCCGAGCTGCAGGTCCTCCCGATGCTGGTCTACCTCCTCATACACGAGGAATATCAAAGACGGCAGCGACGACCACGGTGAGTACTGCACCTAGCACACAGGGGACGAGGGGAGGAAAAAGCGAGTGACACACAAACGCAACACGCAACACCCCCACCCCCACCCTAACCCACAACACCAAACACAGAAACACATGCAACAACAGTACATTTACACCCCGTTACCCCCTGGAAGAACGCAAGGACAAAAGGAATTTAGTGAAATAAGTGATATATGTCGAAAACACACAGGCACCTCAGGGGGACGGGGTAGGGGGGCACATCAGCCGGAAGATGGTTCAATGCCACTGCTCCTCGAGGGAGCTCCATGCCCACTGCTAGGTTCTGGGGAGTGCAAAGCCACAGTCTCTCAAGTCTCTCAAGTGGGTGGTCTGCCCACTGCTTGCTCCTGGGGAGTGCAAAGCCACAGTCTCTCAAGTCTCTCAAGTGGGTGGTTTGCCCACTGCTTGCTCCTGGGGAGTGCAAAGCCACAGTCTTTCAAGTCTCTCAAGTGGGTGGTTTGCCCACTGCTTGGTCCTGGGAAGTGCAAAGCCACAGTATCTCAAGTCTCTCAAGTGGGTGGTTTGCCTACTGCTTGCTCCTTGGGAGTGCAAAGCCACAGTCTCTCAAGTGGGTGGTCTGCCCACTGCTTTGTCCTGGGGAGTGCAAGGCCACAGTCACTCTAGTGGGTGGCTTCTCCACTGGTTCTGGAGGGGGCTTTGTGCCCAGTGTGCATCTTCCTGCTAAGGATAGGGTGAGAGGATGCAGTTCTCCACTGGTTCTGGAGGTCGCTTTGTGCCCTGTGTGCTTCTTCCTGCCAAGGATAGGGTGAGTGGATGCAGTTCTCCACTGGTTCTGGAGGGGGCTTTGTGCCCAGTGTGCTTCTTCCTGCCAAGGATAGGGTGAGTGGATGTCTTTCTCCACTGGTTCTGGAGGGGGCATTGTGTCCAGTGTGCTTCATCCTGCCAAGGATAGGGTGAGTAGATGCAGTTCTCCACTGGTTCTGGAGGGGGCATTGTGCCCAGTGTGCTTCATCCTGCCAAGGAAAGGGTGAGTGGATGCAGTTCTCCACTGGTTCTGGAGGGGGCTTTGTGCCAAGTGTGCTTCTTCCTGCCAAGGGTAGGGTGAGTGGATGTCTTTCTCCACTGGTTCTGGAGGGGGCTTTGTCCCAGTGATGCAGTACTAGGGGTGTGGCAGTTCACATTCCCTCACCTGGGTGTCTGAGGCACAGGATTTGCAGGGAACAAGTAGCATGATACTCCATGAAGGCAGGGCCACACTCCATTCTGTGGCGACTAAGGCTGCAAACTGGTGGTAGTGCCGGTGCTGGTGGGGGTGCTGCCAATGGCGTTTGGAGGCTCCTGGCCTTCTCCTGCAGCATCGGACAGACACACACTGGGGCTGTTGCTGCTGATAGTGGTCCTACTGTCAGCGGTGCAGGTGGCGGTGCTTGCGGCGGTGCTTGCTGCGGGCATGCTGGCGGTGCTGTCCGTGGTGCAGGTGCTGGTGCTGCCAGTGTGGAGGGAGGCACCAGTCCGTCTCCTGCAGCCTCGGACGGCTGCCCACTGTGGATGCTGCTGCTGACAGTAGGGGTGGCAGCGGCGGGGCAGGTGGCGGTGCTTGCAGCGGTGCTTGTGGCGGGCATGTGACAGTGCTGGCACGACTACAGGTGGCGGGTGTAAGGAAATGCCTCCTTGGCATGGTTACCCCCTGACTTTTTGCCTTTGCTGATGCTATGTTTTGAATTGAAAGTGTGCTGAGGCCTGCTAACCAGGCCCCAGCACCAGTGTTCTTTCCCTAACCTGTACTTTTGATTCCACAATTGGCACACCCTGGCATCCAGGTAAGTCCCTTGTAACTGGTACCCCTGGTACCAAGGGCCCTGATGCCAGGGAAGGTCTCTAAGGTCTGCAGCATATCTTATGCCACCCTGGGGACCCCTCACTCAGCACAGACACACTGCTTGCCAGCTTGTGTGTGCTGGTGAGAACAAAACGAGTAAGTCGACATGGCACTCCCCTCAGGGTGCCATGCCAACCTCACACTGCCTATGCAGTATAGATAAGTCACCCCTCTAGTAGGCCTTACAGCCCTAAGGCAGGGTGCACTATACCATAGGTGAGGGCACCAGTGCATGAGCACTGTGCCCCTACAGTGTCTAAGCCAAACCTTAGACATTTTAAGTGCAGGGTAGCCATAAGAGTATATGGTCTGGGAGTCTGTCAAACACGGACTCCACAGCACCATAATGGCTACACTGAAAACTGGGAAGTTTGGTATCAAACTTTTCAGCACAATAAATGCACACTGATGCCAGTGTACATTTTATTGTGAAATACACCCCAGAGGGCACCTTAGAGGTGCCCCCTGAAACCTTAACCGACTATCTGTGTAGGCTGACTGGTTCCAGCAGCCTGCCACAACTGAGACATGTTGCTGGCCCCATGGGGAGAGTGCCTTTGTCACTCTGAGGCCAGTAACAAAGCCTGCACTGGGTGGAGATGCTAACACCTCCCCCAGGCAGGAGCTGTAACACCTGGCGGTGAGCCTCAAAGGCTCACCCCTTTGTTCCAGCACCGCAGGACACTCCAGTTAGTGGAGTTGCCCGCCCCCTCCGGCCACGGCCCCCACTTTTGGCGGCAAGGCCGGAGGAAATAATGAGAATAACAAGGAGGAGTCACTGGCCAGTCAGGACAGCCCCTAAGGTGTCCTGAGCTGAAGTGACTCTAACTTGTAGAAATCCTCCATCTTGCAGATGGAGGATTCCCCAATAGGATTAGGGATGTGACCCCCCCCCCCTTGGGAGGAGGCACAAAGAGGGTGTACCCACCCTCAGGGCTAGTAGCCATTGGCTACTAACCCCCCAGACCTAAACACGCCCTTAAATTTAGTATATAAGGGCTTCCCTCAACCTAAGAATTTAGATTCCTGAAACCTACAAGAAGAAGAAGCCTGCTGAGCTGAAAAACCCCTGCAGAGGAAGAACAGAAGACACCAACTGCTTTGGCCCCAGTCCTACCGGCCTGTCTCCTGCCTTCCAAAGAAACCTGCTCCAGCGACGCTTTCCAAAGGACCAGCGACCTCTGAATCCTCAGAGGACTGCCCTGCTTCAAGAAAAACAAGGAACTCCCGAGGACAGCGGCCCTGCTCCAAAAGACTGCAACTTTGTTTCAAAGGAGCAGATTTAAAAGACCCCTGCAACTCCCCGCAAGAAGCGTGAGACTTGCAACACTGCACTCGGCGACCCCGACTCGACTGGTGGAGAACCACCACCTCAGGGAGGACCCTCCGGCGACTCCGAGACCGTGAGTGACCAAAGTTGTCCCCCCTGAGCCCCCACAGCGACGCCTGCAGAGGGAATCCCGAGGCTCCCCCTGACCGCGACTGCCTGAACCTAAAGTCCCGACGGCTGGAAAAGACCCTGCACCCGCAGCCCCCAGCACCTGAAGGAACGGAACTTCTGTGCAGGAGTGACCCCCAGGAGGCCCTCTCCCTTGCCCAGGTGGTGGCTACCCCGAGGAGCCCCCCCCTTGCCTGCCTGCACCGCTGAAGAGACCCCTTGGTCTCTCATTAAAAACTATTGAAAACCCGACGCGTGTTTGCACACTGCACCCGGCCGCCCCCGCGCTGCTGAGGGTGTACTTTTTGTGCTGACTTGTGTCCCCCCCGGTGCCCTACAAAACCCCCCTGGTCTGCCCTCCGAAGACGCGGGTACTTACCTGCTGGCAGACTGGAACCGGGGCACCCCCTTCTCTCCATTGAAGCCTATGTGTTTTGGGCACCTCTTTGACCTCTGCACCTGACCGGCCCTGAGCTGCTGGTGTGGTAACTTTGGGGTTGCTCTGAACCCCCAACGTGGGCTACCTTGGACCCAAACCTGAGACTTGTAAGTGATTTACTTACCTGCTAAAACTAACAATAACTTACCTCCCCCAGGAACTATGAAAATTGCACTGTGTCCACTTTTAAAACAGCTTATTGTGTTTTATGTAAAAAGTATATATGCTACTGTGATTATTCAAAGTTCCTAAAGTACTTACCTGCAATACCTTTCAGATGAGATATTACATGTAGAATTTGAATCTGTGGTTCTTAAAATAAACTAAGAAAATATATTTTTCTATAACAAAACCTATTGGCCTGGATTTGTCTCTGAGTGTGTGTTCCTCATTTATTGCCTGTGTGTATGTACAACAAATGCTTAACACTACTCCTTTGATAAGTCCAATGCTCGACCACACTACCACAAAATAGAGCATTAGTATTATCTCTTTTTGCCACTATCATACCTCTAAGGGGAACCCTTGGACTCTGTGCATGCTATTTCTTACTTTGAAATAGCACATACAGAGCCAACTTCCTACAGCGGGGCTGTCGGTTCTGGTGGTGGGCACCAGGCCCTCACCTGGAGCCTCCAAGGCCTGAAGTGCCTTGCTTTCGCTTTTCTGCCCCTTCCTCACCTTGGCAGATGCTGCTGGGACCTTCGCCCTGACAGATGGAGTTTTGGAGGAGGCCTTGCTGGGTGGTTTGTGCTCCTTGGTCTTGCTGCATGCTTCCCCCTTCTTCACCTTGGCAGGTGGTGGAATTGTTTGGTCCTTTACAGGGGTCGGTGGCACACTGCCTGGCCTGACACGTGCCCCCTTTGATCCTCTTGGAGTTGCAGGTACCACAGCAGACGCTGACTTGTTGGCTGAGGTGCTGGCCTGGGATCTGGACACCCTGGTCCGAGGTGAAGGACGGGGGGGGGGGGAGGGGTAGGGAACAGGTTAATGTCTTCCATGAAAAGTTTTTAGACACACTGGGACAGGAAGATGGAGAGGGTTTGGGAGTGGAGGAAGAGGGGGTGGTTGTAGGAGGTGTCTGTCTGCTGAGTTTGGGTGAAGGTGCATGGGCTGGATGCTGTTGTGAGGTGGATAGCTGTTAGGTGGGTAGGTGCTTGCATTTGTGTACTTTGGGAGGAGGGGGTCACAGACACACTGGGAGAGGACACAGGGGATGTGTGCATGGTTGTGGGGGTGGTGGCTGCCAGTGAGGGGTGTGTTGTGATGGGCGTGCTGGTGATGGAGGTAGTGGATGAAGATGTAGTGCATGCAGGTGTGAGTGGAGACGATACTGGGAGGTAGGTGGACGAGGAGGAGGGGGACACAGTGGAGGCAGTGGATGTTGGTGTGTTTGCATAGGTATGGTGCTTGTGTGAGTGCCTGTGAGATGAAGTGTGGTGCTTGTGTTTGCCTGAGACACTCTTGTGTGGTGATTTGGGTGAATGCTGGTCTGCAGGTGTGCTTGGGATAGGCTGGGGTTGAGGGGATTGGGTCTGGGTAGAGGAAGTTGGAGGGGGGAAGCTAGACACAGGGACTATGGCTGCATCAGTGCTGAGGCCAGAGCCTGAAATGCTCTCTGTGGGGCCGCCACACAAGCGTGAATGCCCTCCAGGTATGCACCTGTTTGTTGCAAATGCCCTGCTACACCCTGGATGGCATTCAGTATGGTTGACAGCCCAACAGAGAGAGATCTCAGGGGTTCAATAGCCTCCTCACTGACAGCAGCAAGGATGACTGGAGCAGGGGCTTAGGTGCCTGGGGCAAAGGAGAGGCCCACCCTCCTGGGTGAGCGGGCACGGGAAACATGCTGAGGGGCTGCTGGGAGGGCGGTGCTGGTAGGGGGGTTGGCGGCTGTACCTGTTGTTGGTGTGGGCACAGAGGTGTCCGCCACTGCCAGGGAGCTTCCATCAGAGGAGGAGTCGCTGTCTGTGGTCTCCCCTCCTGTCCCTGTCGTGGTGCTCCCCTCGCCCTATGTCCTACTGGTGCCCTCACCCTCAGTGGATTCGGCCTCCAGGCCATGTGGGATCCCTCCGTCTCCAGTTCCTCTGCTCCTCCGCCAGATGATGCTAATGCACACAAGGACAGAGGGACAAAATAAAAAGGGGGGGAGAGACAGAGGATACACTTGGTCAATGCCAGCAACACCACTACCATTGGCGGACACAACACACAGGGAACAGCCCTATGCACTAGGCCATGCCCAACCATTTCCTAAGACAGTCACCAGCCCATAGGGTACAATGCCTAACGCCAGCATCTGCACACCAGAAACCCACAGGACTCTGCCCAGTAGTAGATGGGCACTTACACTATTGGGGAAGAAGTGCACCAGAGCCTGCCCAACAAGGGACCTACCCTGCCAAGATCGCCCTGGCCTAGGGGCACCCACAGCCCCCAACCCCACACCCAGGTACCTCCTTACACACGCAAAGTCCGCTTTCAGAATCTGTACTCACCCCCTTGTGTCTGCTGTGATGTCGTCAAGCGCCCATCCAACTCCGGATATGCCACCTCCAGGATGTGGAACATCAGGGGGGTCATGGTGCGAAGGGCACCCCTTCCTCGTTGGGAGGCCAGCCCCAGCTGGGCCTCCGCCGTCTTCTTTGACCAGCGGTGCAGGTACTCCCATCTCTTGCAGCAGTGTGTGCTCCGCCTGTGAAAGACCCTCAGGGTCCGTACCTCCTTGGCGATGGCACGCTAAATACCCTTTTTCTGGTGGGCGCAGACCTGCATGGAAAAGGCAGCAGAAAAGGGAATTATTTACCCCTCCGGACCGTCAGACTCATTGGCCACCAGTTCCCACCCATCCCCTGACACACATACAATGACCACCTCACATGCTGTACTCTGACCAGGACACCTCAGCCCCCCCCCCCAACATGTGGCTTACATCCACAGCACTCCATACATTCATGGCCCACATATCATGCTCACAGTGTACTCACCTGTTTGTCTGGAGGACCATAGAGTAACGTGTACTGGGGTAGGACCCCATCCACCGGTTTGCCCAACTCCTCTGCAGTGTAGGAAGGGGCCCTTTCCCCAGACACATGAGCCATTGTCGCTTCCAGACACAGGTCACAGCAGCATGTGCAGTGTAGGTCCTCTCCTGTTGAAGGTCAGGTAGCAAGTGAGTGAATGGATAGAAAATGGCGGTCACGTCCGCGGCGGTGAGTACCATCAACGCCGGCGTACATCGCCATTGGCTCCTGGAACCCATAGGGCCCAATGATAACCAATGCAAAGTTATACGGCGGTCGTTGACTGCCTACTGTGATGGTGCACAACGCCAGTGCAATTACCTCATTTCCACTTGTCCCTCCTCACAGGTCAGGCAGCCGCCATTTCAGGGGGGCACAGGGCATGGCACCTAACTGCGTCACAGCAGACATTGGCAAAGCAACTGATTCTAGGACTAACATTTTGTTTCTGTAAAGTAAAAAAACCAGCATTAGTGTAATAGATGTGTGAATGTGACCCTCTGCTGACCGTTCTCTTCCATAGGCTTCAACCGCTGAGGCTGCATATGAGATGGTGGCATCCACCGGTGTACAGACCCCTGGTGGACCTTGCAACAATGGAGGACAGACACATTATCATTACCTACAGAATTGATCGTGCCACAATCCAGGAACTGTGTGCCCAATTGGAGCCAGATCTGATGTCAGCTATCCAGAAGCCCACTGGTATCCCCCCTCTAGTTCAAGTCCTGTCAGTGCTCCATTTCCTGGCAAGTGGTTCCTTCCAAACAACAGTGGCCATGGCATCAGGGACGTCTCAGCCTATGTTCTCTAACATGTTGACCAGAGTGTTGTCAGCCCTGCTGAAACACATGCGAAGCTACATCGTGTTCACCCAGGTAGAGTATTTGGACACAGTGAAAGCTGACTTTTATGCACTGGGACATATCCTCAACATCATAGGTGCCATTGATGGTACACATGTGGCATTTGTCCCCCCGAAGAAATGAACAAAGTGTTCAGGAATAGAAAAAGCTATCACTCTATGAATGTGCAGATGGTGTGTTTGATGGACCGGTACATCTCCAATGTGAATGCCAAATACCCTGGCTCTGTCCATGATGCCTTTATCCTGAGGACACCCCAACCTCTCATGGCTACTGACCCCAGTGAGGAATGCAAGGAAAAGGGGATATGCACGTTACAATGAGGCACATGGTCGTACAAGGAGGATTATCGAATGGACCTTCGGCCTCCTGAAGGCCAGATTCTGGTGCCTCCATCTGACAGGTGGATCCCTGTACTACTCACCAAAGAAGGTGTGCCAGATTATCGTTGCCTGTTGCACAACCTGGCCTTAAGACGCCAGGTGCCTTTTCTGCAGGAGGATGAGCCTGGAGATGGTCTTGTGGCAGCGGTGGAGCCTGTGGACAGTGAGGAATAGGAGGCAGAGGAAGAAGATGTTGACAACAGGAGCAACATTATTCTGTAATACTTCCAGTGACACACAGGTAAGACATTGTACGTTCATATTACATTCCATTTATCTGTTGGACATTGTACAAGACAGCCTCTTACCCTATGTTTCTGGCCAATGACTTTTCCCCTTGCATGCCTATTTTCAGATACCTGGGCCCCACTCTGATTCCTGCTATGTGTACTGCTGCCCACTACAAGTCATAGCAATGTATATATAACTGGACATATGTATTGAAATTTTTACAGCTTGTTAACCTAATACATTATGCAAAACAATTGACAGACTCTGTACTTGTTTTTGATCCAAGGGTGTTTTTTTAAGTGCTCATAAGTAGAGGGGTATGTGCAATGGGCAGGGGTTATGGTGGAGGAAAGTCCAGGGTAGAGTCCAGTCTCTTGGTATCACAGGTGCATTGTCCAATGGGGCACAGGAAGGAGAGTAATGGCAGTTCAAGGTCGACAGGATGACAGTGTGGGACAGAAGGGTGACAATCAGGAGAGTCTTATTTCCTGGCAGGGGTCTTGGCAATGTTCTCTGGCTTCTACCTGGATCGCAGGGACCGTTTGCGGGTTGGTTCTCCTTCTGCAGGGGGTGGGGTGCTGGTGGCCTGTTGTTCCTGTGGTGGGGCCACCTGTCCACTTGCGCCGGTGGAGGTGGAGGGCTGTTCATCTGTGTGGCTAGTGTCAGGGACCCGTTGTTGTGCCTCCCTCATTGTCTTGGCCCTGTCACCCAGCACCCCTGCAATGGTGACCAGGATGGTGTAGATGTTTGTTAGGTCATCCCTGATCCCCAGGTACTCCTGCAGCCGCTGGGTCTCCTGCAGCTTGGCCAGTATCTGGCCCATGGTCTCCTGGAAATGGTGGTATGCTCCCAGGATGTTGGAGAGAGCCTCGTGGAGAGTGGGTTCCCTGGGCCTGTCCTCCCCCGTCACACAGCAGTCCTCCCAGCTTCCCTGTTGTCCTGTGCCTCTGTCCCCTGAACTGTGTGCCCACTGCCACTGACCCCAGGTCCCTGATTGTCTTGGGTTTGTGAGGTTGCCAGCGGTCCCTGTAGTGGTGGACACACTGCTGATTGACGTGTCCTGGGGACAGAGGGATGGGCCCGCTGGGTGGGTGCTGTGCTGGTGTTTCATGGGTTGGGACTGTGGCTGGGTACCTGACTGCCCAGAGGTCTGTGATGGTTCAGGTTGGTCATCCTGATCCAGGCATGCAGAGCTGCTGTCGTCACAGTGGGCCTCTTCAGGGGGGGACTGGATGTAGCTGGCACCTCCTCTCCGGTGACGTTGAGTAGGGGTCCTGTGGGGATGAAAATGCAGTGTTATTGTGTCTGCGTGTGCCATCTTGTGCATGGGTATGTTTCCCTACATGGTTGTGATTTCCGTGCCAGCTTTGCCTTGTGTGAGTGGTGATTTTGTGGGCTGGGTGAGTCTCTCTACTGGGCATGCTGTGGTAATGGGTGTCCATGCAGGTCTGTGTTGGGGGTCCATGCTTTGGTGTTGCATGCAGGGCTTGGTATTGGGATGGGTGGGTTGTGATAGTGCGGTACATGTGAGGTGGTGGGGTGATAGGGTGAGGGTAGGGGTAGGAGTTTGTGATGGCATGCAGGTTGGGTGGGGGATATAGTAGTAAAGATTTGACTTACAAGAGTCCAGTCCTACTGCTGCGAGGCCCTCAGGACGCATGATCGCCAAGACTTGCTCCTCCCATGTTGTTAGTTGTGGGGGAGGAGGTGGGGGTCCACTGCCAGTCCTCTGTATAGCTAACTGGTGTCTTGCAACCACGGAACGCACCTTCCCCCGTAGGTCATTCCACCTCTTCCTGATGTCATACCTTGTTCTGGGGTGCGGTCCCACGGCGTTGACCCTGTCCACGACTGTCCACCATAGCTCCATCTTCCTTGCAATGGACATCTGCTGCACCTGTGATCCGAATAGCTGTGGTTCTACCCGGATGATTTCCTCCACCATGACCCTTAGCTCCTCCTCAGAAAACCTGGGGTGTCTTTGGGGTGCCATGGATGTGGTGTGAGTGGTAGGTGTGAGGATGTGTGGGGTGATGTGTTGTGGTGTGTGGTGTGAGGTGCGTGGATGGTGTATAGGTGATGGTGTTTTGTGCTTCTGATTGAGTGGGTGCTCCTGGCTTGTCTCTCTCTGTGTTCTATCGTTTTTTTCGCTGTGAGGGTTGTGGATAATGTGGGTGGGTGTTTTATAGTGATTTGTGGGTGTGGTGTGTGTATGGTTGTGTCAGGTGTGTGTAGTACCGCCAATGGTTTACTGCGATTGAAAGAACACAGCAGTGATTCGTGGGTCAAGATACTGTGGGCATGTTCCTGTTGGCGTAACGGTGTGGGTTTTGGTACCACCAATTTATCACTGATCTTTGGTCTGGTGGACTTGTGTGGGTGTCTGTATAGTGGCGGTATTCTCTGTGTGGGTCATAATACTCTTAGCAAAATACCGCCGCGGTCATGGTATGTTGGAGGTCGTCCGTAAAGCGGTAGGTGGCATTTACCGCCAGGGTTGTAATGAGGGCCTTAAGGTTTGTCTTTCTGCATTTGACAGTGCAAGAGGTTCTGAGAATAGATTATGATTTCCTATTTGTGGAAACCATTTGACTATTTTTAGAGGTCTATTGCAAATTACTCCTGTGAAGGGTCAGCCTATGTTCATAACACTGCTGCGTGATGGAACTACGAATTCTTTGGGAAGCATTGGAAATGTAAAAACTGACCCCTGTATAAACTGATCCCCAATCAGCATCTGTCGCTCCCCATCATGCAGCGCCACCCGTCTGCTGCTGCCCTTCGTGCTGCTCTGCACATTCAGATCTGTGAGTTTGAGGCCTCCTCCACCCGCAGGCTCCCACTGGCCCTCATCTCTGGTGGGCCATTGGTGAGCCTCTGCCTTCTGTCTCTGTCTTTTTCTGCCTTTTACTTGCCTTTTTTGCACAGTGCAATGTGCACTTTAATGTTCTGCCTTCTTTTGCCTTTTTTCCTCAATGCCTTTGCCTTCTTTACATTTCCCTGTCTGCCGCTCTTCTCCTTTGCTGCCCCTGCTTCAACCCTGTGGCCCCTATCAGCACCGCTTTCCTGCCTTTCAACTGTCCAGCCCCTCCGACCTCCATGCCCTTCTTGATGGTGGCAGCTGGCACACTGAAAGCACACCAAAGACAAGCCCGTCTTTGCCCAGCACCATGGACCTTGTTCCTCGCGCCTTTCATCGCTCCAACGCCAGCACCCTCCACGCCCTCAACACCGGATGATCCACCACCTGCCACATTGCTTCATCAAAGAATAATCAAGGACCCTTCACCTGCTGAAACTGTGCCTTCTCTTGCCTCCACACACCAGACCCTACCAACACACGCCCATCCAGATCGTCCAACCACCTCAGCTGCATTCTTCTCAACACCAGCTTCCTCATCAAACACGAAGTAGAGATATGGGACCAGACATCGCCACCTGCATTCCTGATGGCTACAAAATCATACACAAGGACCGCATCAACCGCCCAGGAGGAGGCATCACCATCGTCCACAGAAACATCATCCGCCTTACTACCAGCTCAGACAAAAACTCCCCTGGCATGAAGCACCTCCACTTCCACATCTAGACCAACCTGAACACCACCCTCCACAGTACCCTCCTCTACAGACCCCTGAACCATGTCCCCCCTTCAGTGAATCCAAAGACAACTTCATTGCACACCTCCCTCTCACCTCAACACACTACATCCTCCTCGGTGACCTCAATTTCCACCTCGAAAACCACAACGACCACAACACATCATCCTTTCTGGAGAACCTCACCACTCTTAGGACTCAAACAACTGGTCACCTCGCCAACCCACTCAGCAGGACACACGCTCGATCCCGTCTTCACTGCTAGTAAAAACATCCATGTCACCCATACCTCTGAACTTCACTGGATAGATCACCACTGCATCCACTTCTCATTCACCAAAACCACCGAACACCTCTGCACCAACCACCACCCAAGAGGAAGCTGGAACAAAGGCTCTGATGACCAGCTCAACATCGCCCTCTGCCAATCACAGCCCCTGGTCACCACAGACACCAACACATCAGCATGCAACCTTCACATATGGATCTCCGACTGCACCAACACTCTAGCCCACTCAAGAAACCCTCCGACAAGCAGCCCCACAAGAAAGCCAACTGGTTCGCTCAAGCCCTCTAAGAGTCCAAATGCACCTGCAGACTGCTCGAGAAAAGATGAAGGAGCAGCAAGATCCCAGCAGACAGCGCAGCCTTCATAATTGTCATCACAACACACGACTACCTCATCAGAACCACTAAGAAAACAGCCATCCAAGAATCCATCAACGCCAATGCACACAACAGCAAAGAACTCTTCACTGTGATCAAAGAATTCACCAAACCTAGCACGGACTCCACACACATCCCCCCACCCAAGACCTCTGCGACAACCTTGCCACCTTCTTCCACTACAAGATTTTAGACATCTACAGCAGTTTCGCCACCCAGGACCCTCCAACTTCACCCACAACCACCACACCCATAGGATCCAGTTCTCAGCCACACCTGAACAAATGGACCACCCTCTCCAGGGACGACATCCCGAAGTTCATGTAAACCAGCCACTCCAGAGCCCCCTTCGACCTATGCCCCCACCACATCTTCAACCAAACCAGGCCACCACCGCCCCCAAACTATGCTGCACCATCAAATGCTGCATTGCATCTCCCACTTTCCCGGAAGACTGGAAGCACACGGAAATCAACACACTGCTGAAGAAACCCTCTGCCCACCCAATGGAGCTCAAGAACTTCAGATCCATCTGATGCTCCCCTTCACAGCCAAAGTCATTGAGAAAGCCATCAATGCCCAGCTCACTGAATTAATCTAAACCAACCACATATTGGTCCCCTCCCAATCAGGCTTCAGAACCACAGCACTGAGCCCGCACTTCTCACAGCAACGGATGACATCTGCACTCTCCTTGACCGAGGCAAAACTGCAGCCCTCATCATACTGGACCTCTCCGCTGTCTTCGACACCATCTCTCACCACACCTGCAGACTGCATGATGCCAGCATCCGCAGCAAAGCCTTAGAATGGATCTGCTCCTTCCTCATCAGCCACACCCAAAGAGTCAGACTCCTTTGTTCACCTCACAACCAACAGAGATCAGCTGTGGAGTTCCTTAGGGCTCCTCCCTGGTTCCCACCCTCTTCAATATCTACTACTTTGCTAACATTGTAAGAAACCATAGACTCAAAATCATCTCCTACGCCGATGACACCCAACTGATCCTGTTTCTCACCGACAAGCCTACAACTGGAAAAAACAACTTTCACAATGGAATGTGAGCAGTTGCCTGGAATGTGAGCAGTCGCCGCCTGGATGAAGGGCAGATGCCTGAAGCTCAACTCCGACAAGACCTAGGTCCTCATACTGGGTTCCACGCCCGCCACCTGGGATGACTCCTGGTGGCCCCCATCACTCTGAACCCCCCATACCCACTGACCACACACACAACCTTGGCATCATCCTCGACTCGCCAAGTCAACGCTGTTGCATCCTCATGCTTCCACACACTGTGCCAGCTCCAAAAGATCTTCAAATGGATCCCAATCGAATCCAGGAAACAGTCACCAAGGAGCTCATCACCAGCAAATCAAGGACGCCTCGGCCACACTCATCCTGGACATTCCCTACCGCAGCCACATCTCTGGTCAACTGAGAGACCGCCACTTGCTCCCAAAAAACAAAAGAATCACCTTTAAGCTACTCACCCATGCATACAAGGCCCTCCACAACATCAGACCCGCATACCTCAACAACTGCCTACCCTTCCACATGCCCACCAGACACCTGCCCTCCTCAACATGACCCCAAGGATACACAAGAACTCAGCTGGTGGAAACTTCTTCTCTTACCTCGCCACAAAGACCTGGAATGCTCTTCCGCTACAGCTCAGGCAATCGCCCTCACTACCTCAATTCAAGAAAAACCTCAAAACCTGGCTCTTCCACTGAACTCCTAGTACCCGCCAGCGCTTTGAGACCCTCACAGGTGATTACAAATACTGATTGCTTAAATATGGAATACAAATAATTAATCAGGAATAAACAACAAGCATCTGATATTGAATATAGTAATATTTTGGAAAGATTTTTGAGTAGGTGTTCTTTCAAAAGAGGGAAGACATGTTCTACAAAGTCGTCTTAGAAAACGTTATCCACAATGAACACAGCAGCAGAACTAATCTTCAGTATTATACAAGATGATAAACATATTGTGGGCCTGATTCACAAAGGTAAACTTAGACCAAAAGTCTAAGTTGCGACTTTTGTCATTCACAAAGGTAAGTTACAAGTAGTATCTTTACGTCCACACTTTGGTCAGTGATTCTGCACTTGGGGTGCAGTAATTATAATTACAACAACATGCAGACAATTAATACCACCTGTAACTCTGCACTACAAACCACAGGGAGGCTATCAAACCTAAAAGCCTGTGCCTGCCCAGAATCCCAGGAGAAGAGTAAACACCTGCAGTCCAGAAGGGAGGGCCTACATGCTGCAGCTACTGCTCATCTCATGCTGAATTACCTGGGTAATCAGGTGAGGTGGGGCTCCATTAAGTGGTAATTTCCAAGGAGATTGAGTTAGCGCAGCGCCGCCTGTGTCTCTCTTCACCTTGGATCAGCCTTGTAGCTGCTCATAACCACAGTATAAGCTGTGTTGCCACTAACTCTGATGAGGAATTAAGCCCCATTGTTTTGGGGCCAGCTAAAAGGCCAGATCATCTGTACCACAGTCGTAATCAGTGTGATCACATGCACTGGTACATAATCGAACTCACCTGCAACCCAGATCCAAAAAACAGATAAAAGAAGCACACAAGCAAGGCTTTGGTTTCCCAAGAACCATACTGTGCCTGTCTGTGCTGCATATCCTGAAGCCATGGTGCCCACTAGGAGGAAGAAAATCTACTCAGAGGAGGAGACCACCATGATCCTAAAATGTATTTTGAGAAACTACAAGAGACTGCATGGTCTCCAACCCTACAGCAGCAGTTCCTCACAGAGGGCAGCTTTATGGCAGAAGTTGGCTAAGGCAGTCACTGCATTGGGGGAGGATATCTGGACCGTGAATGACATCAAGAAGAAGTGGCAGGATTAGAAGAGGAGGGTGAAGGAGAAGTACACCAGGATAGAGGTGGCCAAGGCTGTCCCAGGTATACAAACTGGAGCCGCCCTTGACTCACCCCACTTGAGAGGGATGTTCCCTCCCCCCATAGACCCCCAGCTGCTCCATGGGCTGCCTGTGACTGATGACCGCAATGTGGTGCTAGGTATTTTGCAATGTAACTAACAATAACACCAAATGACTAATGTTTGTGATACTCATTTTATATGACCATGAATGGTGACCCAAATAAGTGCTATCTGCATTGTGGCTCTGCCCTCATGTGTCTCAGCTAGTCCATTACACCTCAAGTACCAGAATCCTCTGTGATGGCAATAGAAATGTACAATACCTCAGTCCCAAACAGTGAGCCATCACTCCTATCTCATACACTTCACACTGGTGTATGGCAATAGAAAAGGTCCCTCAAACATTTACCACTGCTGTCGGCATGTAGGTGCAAATGTGTAGTCATGTCACCGGCTGCGCATGACCAAATATCTTGGACATGTCTGATGATCTTTCTGCTCTGTTGCCACATACAGCCAGAGAACAGTCACACACTGGAGCACAGGTGCCAGCTCCATCAGTGAGGCAACGTCGTGGAGCATAACAACCCATATCATCAGCAAAAACTGGTGTGTAAATATGGTTAGGGGAGGGCATTCTCCCATACACTGTTACCAGTCAATTTATAGTTAATGTACATGGAATGCATGAAGTTTGTCAAACCTGTGGAGTGTACTATGTATGCTTGTGTATCATGTGTCAACTATTATGTTAACTGAACCCACACAAGTCAATGTAGGCCCTGTGACGTTGTCCAGAAAGGGGCAGCCTGCAGTGACCTCTGCAACATGTATGGGTGTGACTTCTGGTCCGGGAAAACACACTGGACGGATGTCAGACACTGGTAAAGATACATGAAAATGGGTTCACAAAAAGCTTTTGCTCCTAAACTGTGTTGTAAATGTCAGCAGTATTTGGTGTCTGTCACTGTCACTGTCACTGTTGTCACTCATCCCCATATGCTCATATATGGCTCACAACAGTATGCTAAACACTAACCTGACATGTTGGCCAATGATATCTCCACCAAATATGTATGTGTACATTATCTACCAAAGGGTTCATATGGGCCCTCATGTAGGTTGATTTTTGCGTGGGTCAGTGCTGGAGGTGTACATGTGACAAGTCGTAATGACTCACCTCACGGGGTGTAAGGTGTTAGTGCCCTTCCAGATGTACATGTCTCTGTCTCTCTGGGGAACTGTCACAAGTGTTCCCATTGTTCATGGAATGTCATTCAAGTGGAGAGAGAGGCAACACAGTGATTGGTCCACCTTTGACACACTCGATGCGGGCCACTTCAAACCATGCAAAGTGGCCTGCTTTGGCCTCATAGACATGATTTAATGATGTGAACAGCTGGGGTTGCACAAAGTGTGATCCTCTGGGGGCCTTAAGGGCTCATTAAGTTGTCCCCAAGTCCATCATGGAAAGGCGGAGTCACAACCTGTTCCTAAAATCCTGACATGGATACTTGCTGACAAGATACCAGGAAACAACTGCTAAAGTCATATTGTTGGTGAGGAGTGTACTGATTCTAGCAGGCTTGCTTTTTGGGAGTGTTGTTGTGGGTGGAAAGTTGGGTGTAGAGGAGGGGGAGACTAGACATCTAGTGGATGAACAGCACATCGTGAAAACAGTAGCCATTTGAGCAAGATGTGGGCTCCTTTAATACTGTCAATCTCCCTTTTCCAACAATATAATTATTAATAATTATTGAACCTCTGAATAGAGGAAAACAGGATGTGTGCTGAACACGACTGTAGAAAGTATCAGATAACATAGAACATGAAGTTGTACTCATAGATTTGAAACACAAGCCAAATGCAGAGCAGAGATGGCTGCCCTTACAGTCCATAATTAGCAATGTTGTCCTGTTGGGGAGTTTAAATAAATGTCACCCATACCTTGGTTGGTAATTGTGTATATCAAACATGTACCTGTCAATGTACTGACAAAATCTGCTGTGCAAAAATTGCTCAGCTCTGCATGTTCTGGAAGACTCCTGTACAAATTAGCACATACCACATAATACTTAGGATGCATAATGCCAATGAAGATGTAGGTGTGTCCAGAGGTAGCCAGTGCAAGACACTCAAGTCATTCTCATCCTATGACTCTCAGTGATGTCCAATTACATGTTTGCCTGTAGGTGTAAAACATGGTTGATCTGGGACTTGGTGTAACTTGTAGCTCACTGGTCCATGTCTCTAACATGTACATGTGGAATCCTTACCATCATCCTTTGCTACCAGTAATGAATATATCTTACGATACAGCTGCTGCCAAGGCAACATTAGTGACAAGGATGACACCATTCAGGGGTTTAGCAGACATCCTGGCTGCAGCAGTCAAACCCACTGCCACCCGTCCATCAGGTAAGTGTGCCATATGGTCTGGTAACCTATTGATACCCCACCCTTGAGCAAGAACCAATTCCTTGTGGAATTGGATGAACAGATATTGCCATTTTTGGATCTCTCCTGTAGTTGGTGTGCAAAATGTACTCTAACTGATTTGTGATGCTTATGTCAGGTGTGTATAATCACATTTAAGACATGGAGAATAGTACCCATGGTGTCACCTCTCTCCAAAGCTGATGGATCACAGACCAGTTCTTCTGTTACACACTCGAGGAGTCCACTCCAGCACCTGGCATCTTGGGGGAGCTCAGTACCACACAGACCCGTGGCTGGAACTGGTAAGTTTGCTTAGGTATTTCACATCTGCATTGAACATCTCAGTGCCACAGTGTGAGCTATAACGTGTAGGGTCACAGAAACCAGGTCACATGTGGATCATCCATTGAATCTAAGATATATTTTGACAAATACCTGTGTTAAACCGCATCATGCTGTGAGCTTCATACTTAGTATGTTGCAAACTCTGTCTCACAGGTGGTGATGACAAAGATCTGAGTCCAGATGACAGAGCAACTATCAGTGATGGGCGCCGGGCAATCCGATTGGCAAACCCACTTCTCTTCCAAGTTACCTTGTCAGCTTCCAGAACAGCACAGGAGGGGGAGGAGGAGGAGGATGAGAAAGAGAAGGAGAAGGGTTAGGGCCTGAATTCAAGTAATGTGAAGGCCAATCACATGACCACTCATTTTAGCCCATGCAGCTCACAAACAAAGCCCACATCTGCTGTGTTTGGTGTGGTGCCTCCTTCTACAACACAGAGGATTGCTCATTCACCACAAACACCAACCCATAGCTCACCTCTCCACGGCCCTCACATCCAGGTCAGAGGTGTTGGTTCCCCTACACACTCCTATTCTGACAGTGCCTCCAAGGCCTTCTTTCCAACAACTGAGGGACATGCCAGCCCTGGTGAGGAGCAGGTAGCCCCCAGGCACAAATCTACTTCTCACAACCTCCCGCTTGGCTCCACCCCACCCCCACACGTGGACCTGCTGTTTGTATCCAAGGGCATCCCAGGCGGAGAGAGCTGTCAGATATACATGTCGGAGAGTGGTTGTCTGACATGTCTGCCTCACTGCAGGACATGCGCCAGCTCCCACAGTTGGTGCACAGAATAACCCAGGGTTTGGAGACAATGGATAGATCCTGGCAAGACATGGGGAAGAGGCTGAATGATATCATGGCCGTACAGAGGGAAGAGAGTGCAAAACACCATGTATTGGCTATGAAGATGATGGAAGGGATACTCAAAATGATACAAACTCCTTCACAGTCAATGCATGGAGGGGAGCCAACACATCTACCTGCACCATCCCATCTCCAACCCCTGGTTAGGCAACCTGCACTGGCCCCCCAATCCACAATGGGAGCACTCACCTTGCACACACCCTCAAATGCACTGTCACGTACTCTTCCTGTACAGGCTCATACACCCCCTGACCAGGCAGACACCCTCACCGGGCAGACTCAGACACACACCGTGCAAACAGACCCCCACACTAGACAGGCTCTGACAACCACTGTGCAAGCAGACCCCACACTGCACAGGCTTAGACACCCACTGTCCAAGCAGACCCCGACACTGGACAGGATCAGACAACCCCTATCCAGGCAGAGCCCCACACTGGACAGGCTCTGACACCCGCTGTCCAAGCAGACCCCCACACTGGACAGGATCAGACAACCCCTATCCAGGTAGACCCCCACACTGGACAGGCCCCACTCCCACCTGCAACTAAGTACTCCAGGAAACACACAACATTGCAAAGGTCCTCACCACCAAAACTGAGAATACACATCTGAGAGCCCCCATGAGCCCTGTGACATATGTGTGCACAGCACTATGTAAATAAATGAAGTTTTGCACAATTAAATTTGTGTGGTTATTAGTTGATGATGTTCAAAGGCTTAATGTGCCTGTAGGCCATGTATATTTCAACAATGTGGATAAGACATGTTCATCACTAGTACCATCTGTGTACATTTGTGACATGTAGCTAATCAACTCCAGATGTAGAATTCAATACTATGGTTCCAGCACAGACAATGAACTACACAACACACTTGCTCCTTTTTTTCTTTTTTATAGATAAATGCAATCCAAAAAAATGACTGTCCATTGGGAAGGGACAAACCCAAAAAATATTGCTCTTTACAGAGTAGGGGCAGGAGACATGGAAGGGGTTGGGCAAAATAAATAAAACACATCATGAAACATCAGAGAAAACAGTGTATTCACATGGGGGAAAAAGACAAGACCAGTCCAAATCAAATGTCCAGTCAACTGTCATTCTGGTCATCCTCTTTCTCTATGACAATAAGATCCTCTGCCGTTGTGGCCTCTTCCTGGCTGGTCATAGGAGGACCTGACACCCCACGGTACTGAGACACATGGGTGGGGTACGAGGGGTGGGAGGAAACAGAGTGGGAGGAATGACAGGGAGATTCATGGACGGTGGTGTGGGAGGGATGCTGCAGAAATTATGATTGCCCCCAGGAAGTGAGGGTGGCTTTGATGGAATCTAGGGAATGGGTCAAGTCCTCTCGGGTCCTACGCTGTTCTTCTATTTACTGCTGTAGAAGCTGGGAGAGGTTGACCAGCTCCTCCTCTGATGCCACCATCCCTTCCTGGGATGCAGGCACAGGGGTCACAACACAGGGAGTGGTTTGGGTAGCACTAGAGGGATGTGGGGTGTCAGAGACAATGGAGCTCCCAGTGGGACTAGGCCAGGCAGATGGATGGGGACAGGTGGCAGGAGTGGCAGACCGTTGGATGGGGGCCTCATGTTCTAGGGAGGGGACTGAGCCAGGCACAGATATTGGAGATTGCAGCTCTGGGGACAGCTTTGGCTGATCAAGGCCTTTGATGTGTGGAGGAGAGGCGACAACCTCCCCCCACCCAGCCAGAAGTGTCCAGATCAATGTCCCACCCTACAGCTTCCACAGCCTCCTCCGGGCATTGTCCTCAGAGTCCATCCGGGTGGGTGCACTTCCCCTGCTTGTAGATGGTACAGGTCCCCCTTCCTCCTCTTCTTCCTCAGTAGATGATAGAGACTGTGACTGCTGTCGTCCCCCGGTAGCTTTCCTCAGTCCCCGTTCCTCTCCTTGGTCTTCTCGGCCAGCCGGGTCCACTGAAATGGAAGTGAGACCATTATGTAGTTGGTGATCAATCTTGGCACGGCACATGAGTATCTGAAGCAAAAGCTGACTTTGTCCACCTTTGATTTCATTGACCAATTCCAGGTGACTTTGATTCCCAATAGAATGTGTACAATCACTGATATGTCCAGATATAACTCACACATTAGCATCTGTCCCTGACAGGGGAAGGGGCTGGGGGGTGTTGTTTGTGTGTGTTGGGGGAGTGTGATTGTTTGTGTGTGCGTGGATGCGGGTGTGAGTTGCCTGTTGAATGCTTGTGTGCATGTATGGATTTATGAGTGTGTGTATTTTGTGTTGTGTGAATGCGTGTCTGCGTGTATGTCTGAAAGTATGTGTGGATGGCTGTGTGAATGAATGTATGCATGCGTGGATGCAAGTGGGAATGGGTGTGTGTATGTGTGTGTGTGTGAAGGGGTGCGTGAACGTAGGGCTTCAGCCAACCCCGCAATGTCATAATATGACGGTAAGTACCGCCAGCCTGTTGGCAGTACTTACCGCCATATTAACGCCGACTGCCGGGGTTGTAATGACCCCCAAATGTCTAAACTTGGACCAAAAGTCTAAGCTTACAGCGAGTAAAGTTAGACTTTAGGTCTAAACTTAGACTTGTGATCTAAAAATAGACTTTTGGTTTAAGTTAACCTTTGTAAATAGGGCCCCATTTGTCAACGATCAACCTGTCAAATACAGACTTGGTAGCCTCAAAATATTGCATATCATCTGCTTTGTAGTATGGTCTGATTCCACATAAATGCTTGAATTGGTGTATAAGTGCAAACCAGCCCTTGGCCATGACCTTTGCTAAGCTGTGAGTACATGCATTGGGGGTTGCCTGAAACTATCTGCCAATCTATATGGCATGTGCAGCATTTGACAGTTCAAAAATGCCTATTGGTGGTGCACACCAGTTTGCACGTGTGCAAAGTTGGCTCAGCTAGTTAGCTGTTAAATGAGGCAAACGAGCCACTGTTGTAAGGACAAGTGCATTTGTCCAACCTTGGGAATTCCAGAACCATTTTGCTTGGACAGGTATTCCAAAGTCAGCCATTACTCCAAGATATTAGAAATTATATTTTACACTGTTAATACACACAACCAAGGCATGCATGTCACAGCATCCAATACAAGAAATGTGACCACTTGACCTCACACTGGACAGTGTTTGGCCCATCTATTTGGCATTGCACAGCACAGTGATAAGGCCCTTGCTTCCCCAGTCATGGTGGAGACATTAAATTTCGTCACATAAAACATGATTGATGCTATTTTCCCTCTAGTGTCCAGCACACTACAAGTCCCAGAATGCACTTTGGCCAGTGCTTCCAATGTGATCCCTTGGGGCATTGGCCTTATTTCGGCTGCCGCAAATGCACAGATTCAGTATATGATGATAAGATACATTTTTGTACAGCTCTGTTATCACACACACCATGCTACCAGACACAACATGCAGGTAATGCACTCACCAGATCTCTGCTGCTCCAACTCCTCCAGCTGAGCATGGAGGTTTGGCCAGGCTGTACTCAGGAATATGATCCGCTTGTGGGGTATGGCACTGTTATCAGAATGGGAATCATAAAAAACAATATGTGAAAAATGGAAATCAAACATGACACATGCAAGCACAAGCATGTAGGAAGGGCAGGTATACTGAGGGAGGAATGGAATGTTTTGTGGTTACACTTTACACTACAGGACGTCCCAGCACAGTTTTACACTTTGAATTGCATTATGATATATGTGGTCAACATACCTTACTCACATGTTGGGAAACTGCTGTATCACCAATCCAGGCTCAGGTTGTGATGTCAATCCCTGGACACACAGGCCCATATTTAAACTTTTTTAGCGCAGCATTTGTGTTGTTTTTTGACGCAAAATCGGCGCAAACTTACAAAATACAATTGTATTTGTAAGGTTGTGCTGCTTTTGCGTCAAAAAATGACGCAAATGCAGCGCTAATAAAGTCTAAATATGGGCCATAGTGCCAGAGGTACAGTGTAATACTGGGAAGCCATTGCAGCACTGACTAATTTCTCACACCAGCCCCAATACAGAAACTGTAATTTGAAGTGTGTTGATCATGCAGGACTGCTGATTTTTAACTGGTTGCACATATTGGCATGCCAGTTCTAAAACAATACATCTTATTGAGACATGTCCCTCCCCTCCAGTGCCAGTGAAAAAGGCACAATATCCCTCTGGCCAACTTGACATGCCCATGACCTACACACTTCTGGAAGTGGCCCCTCAATGTTCATGGGTTACAATCACTACACTGCAATATCTCATGGCAGGAAACTCCACCTTGGTTACAGGGACATACCCTCTGATGTGGCACTTTCACCCTAATGGGCAACACCCTTTGGGAAGCCGAGGCCTCTTGTGTTGCATACAGACATCATGTATGAGTCGCAAGTTAGTCTCAGGAAGGCATATGCGGACAGAGTGTTAAATGTCCACCAATCATCATTGACAACAGACTGCAAACCGCATGAGGCCATGACACAACATGTTGCTCGGGTGAAAAAAGTGTCAGCGTGCTGGTCACACACCTGCATACCCTGTCCACTGTTTTGTACATTGGCCCGGTTGCCTGGATTCAGACCTAGCTGAGGGTCCAGAGGTATGGGTAAGCCATGATTTAATGCTATGTTGTGCAATACACAACAGCGTACTATAATCTTGCACACAACCTGAGGAGAGTACAGCTGCACCCACATGTACGGTCAAGACATCTGAATCTTGACTTCAAGAGCCCAAAACTGTGTTCAGTGGTGGCTTGTGTGCTTCTGTGTGCCCTTCTCTGCTGAGGTGCAGAGGCTGCATGTCTGTATGGTGTGAGGAGATGAGGGGAGGTCACTGAGTCAAGATCCTGCTCCCAGTCACGAATCATCTCCAAGATAATATCAGGGGGGGAAATGGTGTTTGTCCAGAACATCTTGGCTGGACATCCCAAAGAGATTTATCCTTTGCCTAAAGATCGTCTCTAATCTCCTCCTCTTTCTCCTCAATTGATCCTGTCACGTAGCAAGGGGCAAACCAACAAACACATTCAGCGACATGTTGCGAGGTCTGAAAGGGTTTGTTTGTGTCAGCTTTGCTTTTATGTATGCAGCAAGGCTGGAATTGGGTGTGAGCTGAGGGGTTTCAGCTGGAGCTGGGTGAGGGATGGTAGGCACTCATACAGGTGTGTCATCATGCATTTCTGCCTGATCCAGCCCGATTGTGGATCATCCGGCCTGTGTATGGAAGATCTGTCCTGAGTGCAGATGATCCACCCCGAGTGAGGACGTAAAGATACTACTCCTAACTTATCTTTGTGAATACCAAGAAGACATAAACTTACACTTTTGGTCTAAACTTAGTCCAAAAGTGTAAGTTTACCTTTGTGAATCGGGCCTTACATTTTTGTTACAAGGCTTTAGAAGCCTAGTAGCCCAGGACCTCCTGTAGATAGGTGGTTTAACCAGTATTGTAGAATGACCTCAACTCTGCTCCATGAGGCATTAAAGGAGTTGCCTAGGGACTGCAGCAAAATTCAAAGTCTTAGATCAGAGTATAAAAAAGCTGTGCAACTCAGGAAAAAGGTGCTTAGAAATGAATCCTGGAATATACTGATAACGACATGCAAATTAAGAGACGCCAGGTCCTTTTGGCAATAGGCTAATAAAGTGGGACCCATGGGTCCCAAACCTAACTCTGCTATTACTTCCATTACCCCGGAGACTTGGGTTACCCACTTTAAGGAGGTTTATAGTTGTAGAGTAACCGATAATAAACATGAGGAGGGGGTTGTTTACCCTTTGGTCATCAATTTGACGGTTGAGGAAGTATGGGAAGCTATCAACAAGAGCCTCTCCAACAAAGCCCCAGGTCCAGGTGGAGTATCTATGAACCTCTATAAATCCACACAGGATGTATGAGCGCCTCTTTTGTGTAATTGTTTTAACAGTGCCTGTCAAGTGGGTCTCCCGCAGTCATGGCATACTGCTGTGATAGGATCTCTGGGGTGCTACCACCAAATATCCCTGGTAGCCATGAAGCTAGCTGGAAGAGTGGTGTTAGACTGCCTGCTTGCTTGGGTTAGGACAAAGGATATACTGTCGGAGGTCCAGTTCGGGTTCTGAGAGGGGCTCGGCACAATGGAGCAGTGTCTGAATCTACACCTGCTGGTCAGCAAATACACTGTTGCCACACAGGGCTCCATATGCCTGGCCGTGATGGACCTGAACTGTGCCTTCGACAGCGTGGTCAGATCAAAACTTTGGGCAATCCTAATCATAATTGGGGTGGAGGAGGACTTGGTGCCGTTCTTAAGAGCTCTGCACCATGATCTTTCATCATCAGTGAGGTTTGGCACAAACGGTGAGCAGACTGTCAGAAAGAGTGGTGCAGTAGGGCTGTGTGTTGGCTCTGGTTCTTTTTCTCTTGTATATCAATGGCCTTGGTGCAGCCCTCTCTTATACACTATCTGATGCCTCTACCATTGGCAGGAAAAAGGTCCTTGTTCTCCTCTATGCAGCCAATGTGGTTCTGCTCTCCAGTACCCCTAATGGGGTAAATGTTATTTTTCATGAATTTGTGACCTTCGTGGACATCTTGGGTCTGGCTACAAATGAGATGAAGACTTTTGTTATGGTTTGTAAGCCCAGGACGAATAAAATGCAGGGTATTTTTTTGCATGGTCATCCTGTTGCTCAGACTGAGGAGTTCTCTTACTTGGGTAGTGACATGATTGACAGGTGTAATTGGGGTCCTTGCGTTGCCCGGGTGAGTCTGTAGTTTCTAGGAACATTAGGCCACATATTCAACCTGGCTAGGTGTATTGGTAAAAACCAATTGCCATTTTTTGAAAATCTATAGGAGGAAATGTCTCCCGATCCTCACCTATGACATAGGTATTTGGGGTCTTGCTAACACTTGCTCTCTCCAAATTGAGCAAAACAGGGTGCTTAGGTGACATTTGGGGGTCCCACCAGCAGGCGTGACATATATTATCCATTGAGAACTTAGAATGGAGTATTCTGAGACCATCATTAAGGTGGCACCTTTGCTTTTGTGCATCTGGTCTAATTCCCATGCCACCCTGAATAGAGAGATCATCATTGACCTTCTCAGGTGTGAGAGGAGCATGAATATTCCCTGGCTAAGTAACATTATCACGGCTTTCATGAAGCAGGACAGGCCCACACTTTTTACAGACGTGTCTTCTATTCACAAATCAGATATCGTTTGGGCTCCCTGGCTAAGCAACATTATCACTGCTTTCATGAAGTTGGACAGGCCCACACTTTTTACAGACGTGTCTTCTATTCACAAATCAGATATCGCTTGGGTTAAATCTGCCTATTGGGAGAGGGCAAGAATGCTGAGGGAGGAAATAAGAATTTAAACAAAGGGTCTGTGAGAAAGTATGTGGAGAGCCACAATACCCTATTGTTTTTGGAATGGACCCATAGCTCTAGGGACAGGTGTCTGCTCATTAGATTTAGATTGGGGTTTATCAGGTTGCATCTAGGATTTCCCCTTGGCCAGTTTGATCCAGTAAAAGTGTTACTATGCTCATGCTACAAGTCCTCTCTGCAGTTTGATGCACTTTATTTTTTTTCTGTAAATTTTTTTATGACATCACCAAAAAGTGTTTATTATACGCCACCAGGGAATTAGAACCTCTAGGTCGGACCTCGAGTCCAATTAGGAGAAAGAAATCTCTAATGTTTTAATTGATCATTTTAAACTATTCTCCAGGTTGATTTTATTTGTGCATTATGTGGCTTCAGCTCTGTAATATGTTTGTTACATAACGTTGCCCCAGCCAGTCAACATCTTTTGTTTTGCTGGAGGCTGCTGTATGCTGATGATTTTTTTCCTTTATTGATTTATTATATTTTTTAACATTTTGGCCCGCATTATGACCTTGGCGGTCGGTGATAAAGTGACGGTAGTACCGCCAACAGGCTAGCGGTAAGTACCGCAAAATTATGACCATGGCGTTGATATCTCCGATAGACAGCCAATGTACCACACCGACCCCCTGGGCGGAAACAACAGTCAACACATTAGTAGCCGCCTACAGCCAGGCAGAAGACAAAGTTCTGCCCACCATATTATGATGGCAATCCGCCACCGTTTCTGGGGCGGTACCAACACCATCAAAAGCCTGGCAGAAACAGAGCTCAGAAGTCAAAGGACTCACCATTGGAGACACAGAGAAGAACCATGCCGCCATGGAACCTGAACTGCAAGTATTACCGATGATCTTCTACGTTATTCTCCACCACAAACACCAACGCCGGCGAAGACGATGACGGTGAGTACAGCCGCCTAGCACACAAGGGGGGAGAGGAAAATGACAGTGACACACACACACACAACACACACCCCATACACACACACCATACACACAACCAGCTGCACAAGAAAAACAATTTATCCCTGTAAATCGACTGAATAATACAAGGACAACAGGAATTGATGAAAGTGATTGTAATAAGATCAACATCAAAATTAATAATTCGATTTGGCAATGCAACAGATATGTACAAATGTACAAAAAAGGGACACTGCCCAGCCCTGAGTTCACAGGGGACACATGGCCACAGCGCAAGGTCCAAGGCCCCACTCGTTCCCTGCACCAATACGGAGAGAACACTGCAGGGGTATCAGTTGGCAAATAGGCAGGCACCTCAGGGGGAGAGTGGGGGCACCTCAGCCGAAACAAGACCACTGGTTCTGGAGGGGGCAACATGCCCATTGCTTGGTCCTTGGGAGTGCAAGGCCACAGTCTCTCAAGTGGATGACTTACCCACTGCTTCTGGAGTGGGCAATATGCTCTGTGCTTCGTCCTGGGGAGTGATGGGCCACAGTTTCTGGAGTGGGTGACTTGCCCACTGGTTCTGGAGGGGGGAAACATGCCCTGTGCTTTGTCCTAGGGAGTGATGGGCCACAGTTTCTGGAGTGGGTGACTTGCCCACTGGTTCTGGAGGGGACAACATGCCCTGTGCTTTGTCCTGGGGAGTGATGGGCCACAGTTTCTCTGAGTGGGTGACTTGCCCACTGGTTGTCGAGGGGGCAACATGCCCTGTGCTTTGTCCTGGGCATGCAAGACCACAGTCTCTCAAATGGTTGACTTGCCCACTGGTTCTGGAGGGGGCAACATGCCCTGCGCTTTATCCTGGGGAGTGATGGGCCACCGTTTCTGGAGTGGGTGACTTGCCCACTGGTTCTTGAGGGGGCAACATGCCCTGTGCTTTGTCCTGGGGGGTGCAAGGCCACCGTCTCTCAAGTGGGTGACTTGCCCACTGCTTCTGGTGGGGACAGGCCGCACAGCAGCCCATGGAGGCTGGATCATATGGCGTGGTGTTGGTAGAGGGAGGCTCCTGCTCAGCCCCTGCACCCTCTGATGGCTGCACTGTGGTGGTGGAGGCTCCTTCTCAGCCCCTGAACCCTCCAATGGCTGCACTGTGGTGGTGGTGGTAGTGGGACGCTCCTGCTCAGCCCCTGCACCCTCCAATGGCTGCACTTTGGTGGTGGTGGTAGTGGGAGGCTCCTGCTTAGCCCCTGCATCCTCCGATGGCTGCACTGTGGTGGTGGTGATAGTGGGAGGCTCCTGCTCAGCCCCAGCACTCACTGATGGCTGCACAACCACGGATGGCGGTGGGGGCTCTGTGACAGCTGCTGGTGCAGGCTCCTTCCCTTTCTGCTGGTGCAGGCTCCTTCCCCTTTCTGCTGGCTGGTGCAGGCTCCTTCCCCTTTCTGATAGCTGGTGCAGGCTCCTTTCCCTTCAGCGTTTGTGGCCTGGAATCCTTTTCACCACAAGTAGGTGCTGATGGAACTGGGTCCCTGGACTGTTTGGCTGAGGTGCTTGGCTGGGATCTAGATACCCTGGCCATACGTGCAGGATGGGGGGGTAGGGAAGAGGTCAATGGTGGAAAGGAAAAGCTTTTTAGGGACATTGGGGCAGGAAGAGGGAGTAGACATGGGAGTGGTGGATGAGGGAGCGATTGTTGGAGGTGTTTGTCTGCTGGATTTGGGTGCAGGTGAACAGGTTGTATGCTGTTGTGAGGTGGATGGCTGTTGGGTGTATGAGTGCTTGCGTTTGTGTATTTTAGGAGTGGGGGACAGACACAGTGGGAGAGGACACTGGGAACGTGTGTATGGATGTTGTGGAGGTGTCTGCCAGTGAGGTGTGTGTTCTGCTTGGTGTGGTGATGATGCAGGCAGTGGATAATGATGTAGTGCATGCAGTTGTGAGTGTGGACGTAACTGGGTGAGAGGTAGAGGAGGAGGAGGAGGGGGAGACAGTGGAAATAGTGGATATTGTTGTATCTGCAACTGAATGATGTTTGTGTGAGTGCCTGTGGGATGAATTGTGGTGGTTGTGTTTACCTGTGACACCTTTGGCTGTTGTCCTGTGTGCATGCTCGTCTGGCTGTGTGCTTAGGATGGGTTGGGGTTGAGGAGAATGGGACTGGGAAGTGGTAGTTGGAGGGGGGACGTAGAAACAGGGACAATGGCTGCCATCAGAGAGGAAGCCAGAGCCTGGATCGATATCTGTTGGGCCGCCAATCCACTGTGAATGCCCTCCAGGAATGCATTAGATTGCTGCATCTGGGCTGCCAGCCCCTCAATGGCATTCACAATGATTGATTGACAGAGATGGATCTCATGAGGTCAATAGCCTCCTCTCTCAGGGCAGCAGGGCACACTGGGGCAGGGCCTGAGGTGCCTGGGGCGAAGGAGATGCCCACCCTCCTGGGTGAGGGTGCACTGGCAACTCGCTGAGGGGCTGCTGGGAGGGCAGTGCTGGTACAGGGGTGGTAGCTGTGCCTGTAGCTGGGTTGGTCACTGAGGTGTCCGCCACCACCAGGGAGCTCCCATTGGAGGAGGTACCAAAGTCTGTATTGTCCCCTCCAGTCTCCGCCAAGGTGCTCCCATCGCCCTCCGACCCACTGGTGCCCTCAGCGTTGGTGGACTCTGCCTCCTGGGTCCTGTGGGATGCAGCTCCCTCTGTCGCCAGTGCCTCTTCTCCTCTACCAGATGATGCTAATGCACATAAGAACAGGATGACAAAACAAGAAAGGGGGGGAGAGAGAGACAAAGGATACACTGGGTCAATGACTGAACCAACACCACCGTTGGCGTACACAGCACCCTCACACACAGGGTACAGGCCTACGCACTATGCATTGCACTACCAGTGATAATGCTAGCCACCAAGGCATGAGGAGGTGCACACATAGCCAACTGCAGCAAATGCAGTTACAGGTCATTAATTCTATGCTCATTCTATGTACAGTTCATTTGCACTGGTTGTACCTGTTTCAATCAATACATATTTGAAATACATGACGTACTCGAAATCGATTTTTATCAAAGGTTTTTTTTTAAAGTGCTAACATATAGAGGGGAAAGTGCAATGGGATGGGGTGATGATGGAGTAAAGTCCTGGGGATTGTTCCAGTCTGTTTGTAGCACAGGTACATTGTCCAAGGGGACATTGGAAGGGGAGCAATGGCAGTTCAAGGTGGACAGGGTGACTGTATGGGACACAAGGGGGACAATCAGGAGAGTCTCATTTCCTGACGGGGGTCTTGACAAGTGTCTCTGGCTTCTGTCTGGATTGCAGGGAACGTTTGCGGGGTGGTTCACCTTCTGCATGGGGAGGGGTACTGGTGGCCTGTGAGTCCTGTGGCAGGGCCTCCTGGCCACTAGCGGCATCGGAAGTGGAAGGCTGTTCAGATGACTGGCTAGTGGCAGGGGCCCGCTGGTGTGAGACTGCCTCCCTCATAATGTTGGCCATGTCTGCCAGCACCCTGCTATGGAGATCAGGGTCTTGTTGATGGCCTGCAAGTCCTCCCTGATCCCCTGATACTGTCCCTCCTGCAGCTGCCTGTTCTCCTGCACATTGTCTAGGATATGGCCAATCGTGTCCTGGGAATGTTGGTAGGCTCCCAAGATCTCAGAGAGTGCCTCCTGGAGAGTCAGTTACCTGGGCCTGTCCTCCGCCTGGCATACAGCAGTCCTCCCAGTGTCCCTATTGGCCTGTGCCTCTGTCCCCTGAATGGTGTGCCCACTGCCACTGACCCCAAGTCCCTGATTGTCTTGGGTATGAGATGTAGCCTGGGGTCCCTGTACAGTTGGGCACACTGCTGATTGACGTGTCCTGGGAACAGAGGTTTGGGTATGCTGGGTGGGGGCTGTGGTGTTGTTTCCTTGATGGGGGAGGCTTTGTGGTGGTCTGTGACTGGGCTTGGGTAACCGGCTGCCCAGTGGGCCAGGTAGATCATCCAGATCCTGAAGACCAGAGTTACTGTCGTTAATGTGGGCCTCTTCTGTTGGAGGACTGGATAGTGCTGGCACCTCCTCTCTGGTGACATTGGCTGGGGTACCTGTGGGGATGTAAATGATGTGTTATGGTTAATGGGTATGACATATTGTACATCTCTGGCTTCCCCTCTATGGTTGTTGTTGCCCTGCCTTCTTTTATTTTTGTATGTTGGTGTATGGTCCGATTGTTAGTTATCTATGCTGTGCATGCTTTAGTGATGAGTTTCCATGCAGGGCTGTGAGGGGTGTCCATGCATTGATACAGGATGCAGAGCTTGGAATTGGGATTAGTGAGATGTAATGGTGGGATGTATGGGATGTAGTTGAGTGATCGGAGTGAGGGTGAGGGTATGTGATGGCATGCAGGTATGGGGGGTGATAATTGTTAAAAGTTGATTTACCAGAGTCCAGTCCTCCTCCGATTCCGGCCAGGCCCTCAGGATGCAGTATTGCCAAGACTTGCTCCTCCCATGATGTGAGTTGTGGGGGAGGAGGTGGGGGTCCACCACCAGTCCTCTGTATAGCGAGCTGGTGTCTAGCTGCTATGGAGCCTACCTTCCCCCGTAGGTCGTTCCACCTCTTCCTGATGTTGTCACTTGTTCTGGGGTGCTGTCCCATGGTATTGACCCTGTCCACGATTCTCCGCAATAGCTCAATCTTCCTGGCTATTGATATCTGCTGCACCTATGTTCCAAAAGCTGTGGCTGTACCCTGACAGTTTCCTCCACCATGACCCTTAACTCCTCCTCAGTGAAAAGGGGGTGCATTTCTGGTACCATGGGTGTTATGTGATGTGTGTTGGTGAGGGTGTGTTGGGTAATGTGTCGGGGTGCATGAAGTGGGGTGCATGAGGGATGTATGGGTGTAGGTGGTGTGTGTATGTAGTTGTGTCAGTGGTCTTGGTGTCAGTTTCGAGCCAATGAATTGTAATCGTAAAGGGTTGTGGGTAATGTGGGTGTTTGTTTTATAGTGGTGAGGGATGTATGGGTGTATGTGGTGTGTGTATGTAGTTGTGTCAGTGGTCTTGGTGTAAGTTTTGTGCCAATGAATTGTAATCGTAAAGGGTTGTGAGTAATGTGGGTGTGTGTTTTATAGTGGTGAGGGTGTGTGGGTGTGTTATGTGTATGGGTGCCAGGTGTGTGTTGTATGAATTGTCCAATGTGGTGTTGTTTTGTCTGTGGGTGTCTTTTGTGAGCACGGTGGTATGTACCGCCAATGGTTTACCACCACTGAATGTCCGCTGTGGTGATTCGTGGGTCATAATGTGATGGGCGCTGTTCTGTTGGCGTAACGGTGTGGGTTTTGATACAGCCAGTTTTTCACTGACCTTTGGTCTGGCGGATTTGTGTCTGTGACTGAATTCTGTCAGATTGATGTGTGTGTATCATAATATGTAGAACGGATATCTGCCGCCAATGCGGTAAGTTGGCGGTCGTCAGCGTGGCAGTAAGCAGGAGTTACCACCATGGTCATAATGAGGACCTTTATGTCTTTTGATAATGTATGGTGATGTGTTTTTTATTTGTGCTTTTATGGCCACCTTTGTGACTGAAATAAAGATGATAACTAACTAAATACAAAGAACATTAAAGCAGCACACATTCAAGGCTCTGGTCTTTCAACGCTGACACTGAACCTGCCTGCTCAGTGCCTTGCAAGGTTTTGCCATTGTATCTTTGAGGAGAAGAGGAACTATACAGAGGAGGAGACAACCATGATTATCACCTTTGTAGTGAGAAACTACAGGAGGTTGCATGGCCTTCCTGCCCACTACACCAGTGCAACACAGAAGGCAGCCCAATGGCAGCAGTTGGCAACTGCAAATACTGCATTGGGGGAGAATGTCCGCACTATCACTGACATAAAGAAGTGGCAGGATGAGAAGAGGCAGGTGAAGGAGAAGTACACCAAGATAGAAGTGGTCAGACCTCTCCCAGTTGGACCAACTGGACCTCGCCTTCTACTCGCCCCACTTAAGAGGGTCGTCCTCTACACCATGCACCCCCAACTGCTACATGGGATATCTGAGACTGATGAACTGAATGTGGTGCCAAGTAATATGTGAAGAATTAAAAAACAATGTAAAATGCTAAATGTGTATAATACGCTGCAAATGTGGTTATGGAAGTCAGTCCTAGATTGTGCAAATATACATATTCAAATTAAATCAAATCAAAAACATTTATAAAGCGCGCTACTCACCCGTGAGGGTCTCAAGGCGCTGGGGGGGGGGGGTTACTGCTGCCTCAGGAATGCAGGGTGGTCCTGGGTGGTCCTGAGGTTGGCGGGGAGGGAGTTCCAGGTCTTGGCCGCCAGGTAGGAGAAGGATTTCCCACCTGCTGTAGTGCGGCGGATGCGAGGGACGGCGGCGAGTGCGAGGTTGGCGGAGCGAAGTTGACGAGTGGGTGTGTAGAAACTGAGGCGACGGTTGAGGTATTCGGGTCCCTTGTTGTGGAGGGCTTTGTGTGCGTGGGTGAGGAGCCGGAAGGTGATCTTTTTGTTGACGGGAAGCCAGTGCAGGTGTCTCAGGTGGGCGGAGATGTGGCTGTTGCAGGGTATGTCGAGGACGAGGCGGGCGGAGGCGTTTTGTATTCGCTGAAGACGTTTCCTGGAGTTTATAGGGTGTTTCCGTAGTCCAGGCGGCTTGTGACAAGGGCGTGGGTCACAGTTTTTCTGGTGTCGGCGGGGATCCAGCGGAATATCTTTTGGAGCATGCGGAGTCTGAGGAAGCAGGAAGATGATACGGCGTTGACTTGTTTGGTCATGGTGAGAAGTGGGTCCAGGATGAATCCGAGGTTGCATGCGTGGTCTGAGGGGGTTGGTGCGGTGCCAAGGGCCGTGGGCCACCAAGAGTCGTCCCAGGCGGACCGGGTGTTTCCGAGGATGAGGACTTCTGTTTTGTCTGAGTTCAGTTTCAGACGGCTGAGTTTCATCCATTCTGCGACGTCTTTCATTCCATCTTGCAGGTTGGTCTTGGCGCTGGTGGGGTCCTTGGTGAGGGAAAGTATCAGCTGAGTGTCGTAGGCGTAGGAGGTGATGTTGATGTTGTGTTTGCGTACGATGTCGGCGAGGGGGCTCATGTAGACATTGAAGAGAGTCGGGCTGAGCGAGGAGCCTTGTGGGACGCCGCAGATGATCTCGGTGGGGTCTGAGCGGAACGGAGGGAGGTAGACTCTTTGGGAGCGGTTAGAGAGGAAAGAAGTGATCCAGTCCAGGGCCTGTCCTTGGATACCAGTGGAGCGGAGGCGGGATATTAGGGTTCGGTGGCAGACGGTGTCGAAGGCAGCCGAGAGGTCGAGGAGGATGAGGGCGACTTTTTCTCCGTTGTCCATCAGAGTTCTGATGTCGTCTGTGACTGAGATGAGGGCGGTTTCTGTGCTGTGGTTGACTCGGAATCCGGACTGGGAGGGGTCGAGTAGGTTGTTGTCTTCAAGAAAATTGGTCAGTTGCTTGTTGACGGTCTTCTCGATGACTTTGGCAGGGAAGGGGAGGAGCGAGATGGGGCGGAGGTTCTTCAGGTCGTTGGGGTCCGCCGTAGGTTTCTTCAGGAGGTCGTTGACTTCCGCGTGTTTCCAGCTCTCGGGGAAGGTGGCAGAAGCAAACGAGCTGTTGATGATGGTCTGGAGATGAGGGGCGATGATGTCATCGGCTTTGTTGAAGATGAAGTGTGGGCAGGGGTCCGAGGAGGCACCGGAGTGGATGGTGTTCATGGTAACTTTGGTCTCCTCCGCGCTGATGTGAGTCCAGGCATTGAGGGTGATGGCTGGGGTTGTAGGTTCTGTGGTGGTTGGCTGGGTCTGGTGTCCGAAGCTGCCGTGTAGGTCGGTGATCTTACGATGGAAGAAGGTAGCGAGGGAGTTGCAGAGGTCTTGTGATGGAGTTGGAGTTGGCGATAGGATTGGAGAGCTCTTTGACGATGTTGAAGAGTTCTTTGCTGTTGTGAGTGTTCTTGTCCAGTCTGTCTGTGAAGGAAGTTCTTTTGGTAGCGCAGATCAGCTGATGGTGTTCGCGGGTGGCGTTTTTGAGGGCAGACATGTTTTCTACGGTGTGGTCTTTGCGCCAGGCTTTCTTGAGGGTATGGCAGGTCTTTTTGGATTCCTTGAGGGTGTCTGAGAACCATTGAGGTTTCCTGGTGCTGGTCTGTCTTGGGAGGCGTCTGAGGGGTGCGAGGTTGTCCGCGCAGTTGGTGATCCAATGAGCGAGGCTGAGGGCTGCGTTGTTGGGGTCGGTGGAGAAGGTGGGTTGGGTGTCGCTGAGAGTGGAGAGTAGCTGTTCCGTGGGGATTTTGTTCCAATGTCTGCGTGGGATGGGTTGTGTGCGGAGGTGGACAGTCTTGCGTCTGAAGGTGAAGTGGGCACATCTGTGGTCGGTCCAGTGTATTACGGAGGAGTGGCTGAAGGATACGTGGTTGCTGGCGGAGAAGATGGGGTCGAGCTTGTGTCCGGAGATGTGGGTGGGGGTGTTCACCAGTTGCTTGAGACCGAGGTTGGCGAGGTTGTCGAGCAGGGTGGTGGTGTTGGGGTCGTTGTTCTGCTCCAGGTGGAAGTTGAGGTCTCCGAGGAGGATGTAGTCCGGCGAGGCTAGGGCGTGCAGGGAGATGAAGTCAGCGATGAATTTGCTGAAGAGGGCGCATGGTCCAGGGGGTCTGTAGATGAGAGTTCCTCTGAGGGTGGTCCTGGGTTCGGTGTGGATCTGGAAGTGCAGGTGTTCGGCGGCGATGGGGGTGTCTTCGGTGGAGGTGGTGATGTTGATTGAGTCCTTGAAAACGATGGCGATTCCTCCTCCGACTTGGTTGGTGCGGTCTCTCCTGGTGATCTTGTAGCCGCCGGGGATGGCTATGGCGATGTCGGGGGCCGAGGAGGCGCACATCCAGGTCTCGGTGATGAAGGCGACGTCCGGTGTGGTGGAATCCAGGAGGTCCCATAGTTCAGTGGGGTGCTTGTGGACGGAGCGTGCGTTGATGGGGATGCATTTGAGGTGGTTATTGGCGCGTGGGCTGGTGGGCGGGGTGCAGTCGCGGTGGAAGGTGTGTTTGCAGGTAAGGCATGCGAAGGGTCCATGGGTGCGTTTCGGGTTGGCTTGGAAGCAGGTTCTGGAGCGTCCCGGGTCGAGAGCGTGGAGGGAGGTGGGGTTGTAGCGGTGCTGCGGGGTTTGGGAGTGCTGGGGGCCAGGGGTCGTGGTGCTGGGCGCGGTCCAGGCACGGACGGGCGCAGACGGGCTTGCCTTCGGCGCGCCAGCGGCGCGCCCACTGCGCACGGCTGCCATAAGAGGAAGGAGGGGTCAGCTGGGGGTGGGAGGGGGGGCGACGAATAGGAGCAGGGGGGGTGGGGCCGAGCGGGGGTGGCAGCGGGAAAGCAGAGGGCGGGGGTTAGATAGAGGGGAAGGGAAAGAAGATAGGGAAGGGGGGATTACAGAGGAGGAGAGGAGTCAGGAAGAAAAGAAGAGAGGAATAGAAGAGGAAGGAGAGAAGACCACAGAAGAAGAGGAGAGAAGAGTCCAGAAGAAGAGGAGAAGACCACAGAAGAAGAGGAGAGAAGAGTCCAGAAGAAGAGGAGAAGACCACAGAAGAAGAGGAGAGAAGAGCACAGAAGAACACAGAAGAAGAAAAGAACATGCAGGACAGGGTGCAGAGGAGGAGAAGAGCACAGAAGAACACAGAAGAAGAAAAGAACACGCAGGATGGGGTGCAGAAGAAGAGAAGAACACAGAAGAAGAAAAGAACACGCAGGATGGGGTGCATAGGAGGAGAAGAGCACAGAAGAAGAGCAGAGCAGGAAGAAAATGCAGTGAGGAAGAAGAGAGCAGAAGAGAAGAACACAGAGGAAGAGCAGAGCACGAGGAAAATGCGGTGAGGAGGAAGAGAACAGAAGAGAAGAACACAGAGGAAGAGCAGAGCACGAGGAAAACGCAGTGAGGAAGAATAGAACAGAAGAGAAGAACACAGAGGAAGAGCAGAGCACGAGGAAAACGTGGTGAGGAAGAGGAGAAGAGAAGAGAAGAACACAGGAGAAGAGCAGAACCGGAGGAAGATGGCTACCAGAGGGAGGAGCAGAAAGCGAAGGGAGATGGACAGAGAGAGGACAGCAGAGGTACGAAGAAAAAGTTGGAGGACAGAGCAGAAGACAGAAGTTCAGAAAAACAGAGGTGAGTAACGAGGGGCTGGGCGAGGGGCTGGGCGGGGGGAGTACTTATGGTTTAGCTGGTCTTGCTGGGAGGTGTCAGGAGCCTGGGCAGGTGGAGCTGCAGCGGCGGGGGAAGCGACCTACCGTAGGGTCAAGGGTCGCTGACTCTGCCGCGCAGCGGCTGCTATAAGAGGGAGGAGGGGGGGAAGAGGGGTCAGCTGGGGGCAGGAGCCGGGAGGGGAGGGGGTGACGAATGGGAGCAGGGGGGGCGGGCCGAGTGGGGGTGGCGGCGGGAAAGCAGAGGGCGGTGGGGTCAGATAGAGGGGAAGGGAAAGAAGATAGGGAAGGGGGGATTACAGAGGAGGAGAGGAGTCAGGAAGAAAAGAAGAGAGGAATAGAAGAGGAAGGAGAGAAGACCACAGAAGAAGAGGAGAGAAGAGTCCAGAAGAAGAGGAGAAGACCACAGGAGAGAAGAGTCCAGAAGAAGAGGAGAAGACCACAGAAGAAGAGGAGAGAAGAACACAGAAGAAGAAAAGAACACGCAGGATGGGGTGCAGAAGAAGAGAAGAACACAGAAGAAGAAAAGAACACGCAGGACGGGGTGCAGAGGAGGAGAAGAGCACAGAAAAAGAGCAGAGCAGGAAGAAAATGCAGTGAGGAAGAAGAGAGCAGAAGAGAAGAACACAGAGGAAGAGCAGAGCACGAGGAAAACGCGGTGAGGAGGAAGAGAACAGAAAAGAAGAACACAGAGGAAGAGCAGAGCATGAGGAAAACGCGGTGAGGAAGAAGAGAACAGAAGAGAAGAACACAGAGGAAGAGCAGAGCACGAGGAAAACGCGGTGAGGAAGAGGAGAAGAGAAGAGAAGAACACAGGAGAAGAGCAGAACCGGAGGAAGATGGCTACCAGAGGGAGGAGCAGAAAGCGAAGTGAGATGGACAGAGAGAGGACAGCAGAGATACGAAGAAAAAGTTGGAGGACAGAGCGGAAGACAGAAGTTCAGAAAAACAGAGGTGAGTAACGAGGGGCTGGGCGAGGGGCTGGGCGGGGGGAGTACTTACGGTTTAGCTGGTCTTGCTGGGAGGTGTCAGGAGCCTGGGCAGCTGGAGCTGCAGCGGCGGGGGAAGCGACCTACCCTATGGTCAAGGGTCTATTGACTTAGACTCTCATGCGTCTCATTTTGTCTATTGCACTACAAGTCCCAGAATCCTTTGCAATGAAAATTGTAGCATCCAGTTTCTCATTCACAAACAGTGGCCCATCATTGCTGGTGAGTTCATTTCATACTAGTAAATGTCACTAGAACATGTGTTTGAGTTAGTAACCATCACGGTTCTGTTGTAAATGCAATTGATTACAAATGTGAATTTTTGTACCTAATCATCATTTGTTGTTATTATCTGTTGGCGTCTCATTCTCATTGCCACATACAGACAGAAGAGATTCATCCACTGAAGCAGAGGGCCCTGCACTTGCAGGGAGGCAATGTCATGGGGCACATCAACCTGTTCCACCAACACAAATTTATATGTACATATGGCCTGAAGAGGGTCCCTTCTACTACATTACGATCCGACAACCCATAGATAAAATACATAGATTCTACCAATAGTCTCAAACAGGTGAACTGAACTAGGAAATGTGGCACATTATATGTGTCAACTTCAATGTAAACTAAATGCACTCATATCGTTTTAGGCCCTGTAATGTTGGCTCTCTACTGCACGGATGGGTGTGACATTTGGTCAGGCATCAAAAACTGGGTGAATGGCAGACCGTGTTAGGTACACTTAATAAGAGATGCACAAAAAGGTCATCCTCTTAAATATTGGCTGATATGTCAGTAGTATGTAGTGTGCCTTATAGCCCTGTTATCGCTCATCTCCATGAGCTCAGATATGGCTCATAAGAGTATACTACTTCATAACATGTTGGGAAATTAAAAAGATGACTCTACATCTACCCCAAATCCATATAATATGTACCAACTTGCCTATATTATGTCATCCACACAGGAGCAGCCACAAGTGACTTGAAAGACTATGCCATGGATACTCTCAAACATTTTCCCATGGGCAGATCTGTGTGGTCAGTGATGTGGCCGAGGCCCACACTAATGCCAGCAGGGTGGCAGTAGGTGTTTGGGGGGTGGAGAAATTTGGCAATAAGGTGTGCATAGGTAAAGCAAAGCATATACATTTGGTGGCTGAACTGGACAACATGAAACCTGAAGATGTATGATTCGTCCCTGTTTTCCCACGTAATCAAAATTTGTGATACTCGGCCATCGTTTCATTTCACTTTCTCTCCTCTTTCATCATGTTTACAAAGAACCTTGAAATACATGGCTTCAGGATGTGTGCTATTGAAATCTTTCTCCAGTGTTGGATATAAAAACGATGATGTTGTTTATGTTTAATAAGAATGCAGGACACCCAAAGAGTGTACATTACAACTGATTAGCCTCTTACTTCACTATTTGCAATGTTGTTGGGGTTGAACAATGAATGTTATCAAATTCATCTAAAAAACGATCCCTTTTAAAAACTACTCTGCAATGCACCAAAATAATCTGATCTATTATGGTAAAACAGTTTTGCATGTCAATTAATTTCCCTGCTAGAATATTGCAAATACTTTTCTGTACTTTTGCATGTATGCTGCAAGAGGTCTTTACAATCGAAAGTGATTCTATCATTACGTGATGCAATACACCCCAGTTACTTCCTTTTGTAGCTTACATTTACCTTCAGATACACATTTCCCTGTGTATTTCACATCTTTTCAATGTCAGTGCTATGTTAAGAACAGTGCTGCTATTGACAGGGTGACCACATGTAAAGGGCAGGAGGGCTGCTTGCAGTCACTTGGCTGTACTTAGGGTATTACTTGTTTATTTCCACGACAAATAAATGCAAAATTATTACCATCTTCCATTCTATTGAAATATGGATTCATATGCCACATTACAGCTGCTGTCAGGACCTCATTTGTGATCCAGAAAACACCACCCAGGGGTTTGGGAGCTACCCTGGCTGCAGCAGTCAGAGCCACTACCATCCATCTATCAGGTAAGTGTGCCATATAGTGTTATAAACTACTGATTCTCAATTTGTGTCCTCAAACCAACTGCTTATGAAAGGATATTAGCAGATTTTGCCACTTTTTTTATAGCATCTGAAGTTGGTGTGTAATATGTTACCAGCATAATCAGGTATGTCTGTGTTATACTTGGATGTACACATATGAAACATGCTGAACATTCATTTTGGTGTCACTTCTTCCTCAAGCTGCTGGATCGAGGACCACATCTTTTGCAACACACTAAAGGAGCCAGGTTCAGCAGCTGACATGACGGGCATCTCAAGACCACATAGAGCTGTGGCTGGAGCTGGTGAGTTGATTTTGCATTGTACATCTGCATTGAATACCTTGGTGCTACAGAGTGAGCTGTCAAGTGTAGCTTCACACAAACAAGGTCACATGTGGAACATCAGATCTAAGCAAAGATTGTTTGACTCAGCACTTGTATTGCAGCACATTATATACTAAGGCAAATACTTATCCTGTTGTAACCTCTGTATTTCAGGTGCTGAGGATGATAAGTCACTTGAGGAAGCTGAACCATCCAGTGGAGGGTAGTAGGTGATCGGAAGAGAGCACCCACTCCTTCTCCAAGCAAGTTTGTCTGCAGCCAGCACTGCAATAGAAGAAGAGTATGAGGATGAAGTAAAGGAGGAAGAAGATGATCTGGTGCTGGTCGTGGAGGAGGAAGAGGAGGCCCAGGCATGCATTGTTGGGCCACAGGGCAAAAGACCAAAGCAACACCAGGTCTGGCCAGCATTGTACCTCCCACTTTACCTCTGAGGATTGCCCATTCACAGCAGTCAGCCAACCAGCCATAGCATTCACCTACCCAGCACAGCCATCATCTCCTCACAGCCCTCACATCCAAGTTAGACATGATGGTTCCCCTACACACTCCTCCCATGTCACTGCCTCTGAGGCTTGTCTCAAGCATTTGAGGAACCTGACACCCCTACTGTGGAGCAGGTATCCCATAGGCATCAATCTCCTCCCGCAGCCTTCCACTGCTACCCCTTCCCATTATGATACACATGATGATGGGAACAGAGTCTATCCCATGTGGAGGGGTCTGGCAGATGGTCTTGGTGGCCAGTGGGAGGATTCGTTTTTTTAACAGCAGGCTGCCATGATGCACGTCATTCATACCAGAGGGCATACAATGTCTGACATGTCAAACTCACTGTGGAAAATACATAAAATCCCTCAGAAGCTTGACAGACTGACTCATGTCTTGGACAGCATTGAGAAAGCTTGCCAAATCATGACAAGGAAGTAAAATGACCTTCTAGCTATCTATTGGCAAGACACCATGCCTTGGCCATGAAGATGATGGAGGGCATGTTGAAACTATTCTGAACTCTTCCTTCACTGTCAATGCATAGAAGCGACCCAGCACACCTACCTGCACCATGCCCCACCCACCTACCTGTACCATAGCCAGCACAAGTACCCTCAATGTCTACAGGCACTACCCCCCTGCTCATGCTCCCCTGCCCAGTCACATCCCCCACCTCTATAGGCACGTGTCCCACCTGTACATCCACTCTCACCCATGAACAGGCATCTGCACCACCTGTACAGTCACCTTCATCCCTTGTACAGGCACCTCCCCCACCTGTACAGCTACCTCACACCCTGTACAGGCACACCCACCAGCTGTACAGGCAGATGCAACACACCCACTGACACATCGGCAACAACACATAAAAAAAAACATTACTCACATAACTCCTCACCACCACTATTGTGACACCGCAAAAGAGATGCCCCATGATCACTGTAATATACATTTTCCGCTTAAATAAACCCACATGGAGGGAATGCACACAATAGCCCAAAGGTTAATTATTCATTTATATGTAGGTTTTGATTAATTTGGTGTCCCTTTCAAGATACATTACAAGATGGGAGACATAGTGTAATGTCCAAATTCCTTTATTTGAAATCTTCATACAAACAACTCAGCCCAGCCCATGTTACATTATTCTGTTCAGTTAACAAGTCAGTTGGGTCCCTTATATAAGATTGCAGATTGACCACCATAGGCTTCAGAAAAAGATCCACATATGTGATAAATCTTCAGTGTGGCTTCCTATACCAAAGATAATAGGCCTGCCAGGCAGGGAGCTCCTTGATGTATGCACTTTGGGTAGTGTATAAATGAAAGAAATTGTGGCTTGGCTACTCTTAAATATCTGAACTTGTTCTCATCTATCAAACTGATCTCTTTCCAAGAGTACACTTTTGCGGTAATCACATGATTAGCTTCATTAGTTGGATCAATCAATAATTTCCTATTACACAGTGTATCAATGACCTGCCTTTTTATTTCATTGACATAATCACCCCTCCACATAATGACAATATTTCCTCCTTTGTCTGACTATCATTGTGTCAGATCTCAAAGCCCCTAGCACCTTCCTTTCTTCTAGGGTCAAGTTGCCATTTCTATAAGAGTGCCTATGATTCTTTAAAGAGGCATCTTCCCATCTATACATTTCACCCATTGTTCATTTCACAAATAAATCAGTTGCAGAAAACTGTGCTCCCTGCGGGACAAATTTAGATGATGGCATCAGAACACTTTCACAATTATAGTCTATCTCCACATTTAGCATTGTATATAACTCATCCACAGTAGTTCTTCCCCATTCTTCACTTATAGGAGCACATGTATGTCCTTACTATCAGAAATAGTTATACTTGATCTCTTCACATTATGCTTTTTATTTTCCTCAGTTTTAACATTAGTAGCAATGTTTCAGTTTCAAACGTCTCACAAATTTGTACAATTCTATCTCTAAGTGCGTGAAATCACAATGATCAGAAGCACAATAGGTAAGTCCTCATTGTAAAACAGTTTATTCAGCATCATTGAACTCCTGTCTGAGAGGTTGATAACCTGTAACTTATCTATGCCTTCTGCCCCTAATGTTACTCTTGTCACATTAGTTCTCAGATTTTATTCCTAGAATGGGTTACCATTGTTGTATCACCGGTGCTTCCCCCTGCCTTGCCTCGTTTGATTGTATCACTTTTAGTGCCCATTCATACCCATTTCACCTCCTCAGAAAAAGAAGAGCTATGGAGGAGTTTGGGCCCTGAAATATTGCTGGGAACAGGTTCGTAAACTGATGAAAAATCAGAGCTACTATAATTAACTGAGCTCAATTCAGTAACCAGTGTGTTCTCCTGCCCAATCCTCACTTTCACTACCTCATCAAATGTTTTGGCAAAAGTAAAGATCCGACCACTATTATAATCCTTCTCATCCCTTCTGATTTTTGCCAACTTCCTTTCCTTAATCTGTAACTGGTGATTGTTCATCACCCCTTTCAAAATCTCATAATCTTTGTCTGTAAAATATCCCAGATTAATTTCCTTGATTTCCTTCTTTAAATCTAAAATCTGGAATTTCAATTTCTCAACCTTCCTTTCGGCACTCTTAATCAAGGTTTGCAACATCAAGAAGGAAGCTGAGTACAGATCCTCCTCCCACTCCTTAAGGAAATCACCCTCCAAATCATCAAAGGTAGGGAAAATCGGAATACGTAGTCCCCTAGGAATAGGTTTATTCTCTAGATAGCTCCTAAAGGTTATGCCATCCCACCATTTAAATAATTCAGCCTTCTTTAATTTTTACAATTTAAAAAATGTAACCCGCAAGCTATACTTAATTACAGTTTTTGCCAGGGCCTGATTCAAATCCTTACTTTGTTTAAATAAGTAATCAGCTAATTTCTCCTGATTGTCATCACACCAAGACATTTTCTATTTATAACAGAGGCCCTCATTCTAACTCTGGCGGGCGGCGGTTGCCGCCCGCCAGGCGTGAAGCGCCATTTGGCCACCACGCGGCCAAAATACCGCTTCCTGCATTCTAACATTCCAGCTGGCAAGTTAGCGCCCGCCGGCCCAGCGGGAATGAGGGCCGCAACACAGGAGCCGGCTCCGAATGGAGCCGGCGGTGTTGCGGCGGTACGACGGGTGCAGTTGCACCCGTCGCACTTTTCACTGTCTGCTAAGCAGACAGTGAAAAGCCGTCCTGGGCCCTGTTAGGCAGTGGCATGGGCAGTGCAGGGGCCCCCAGTGGCCCCAGGACACCCGTTCCCACCAGCCTCTTCCTGGCGGTGAAAACCGCCAGAAACAGGCTGGCGGGAAGGGGGTCAGAATCCCCAAGGCAGGGCTGCTTGCAGCGCTGCCCTGGCGGATTCGCCCAGCCGGGGGTAAACCGGCGGGAAACCGCCGGCCCCGGTTTTCTGACCGTGGCTTTACCGCCGCGCTCAGAATGGGCTAGGAAGCACCGCCAGCCTGTTGGCGGTGCTTCCGTCATCCGCGACCCTGGCGGTCTTTGACCGCCTGGGTCGGAATGACCCCCAGAGTGTATTATTATACTCTGTGTAGGCTCAGCCACTAAAGGTCAAAATCCACAGAGTTAAGCAGTGTAGGCCCTACATAGCCACACTAGTGTGTAATAATCCCCTCAACCCCCCTTAGTTCCACTGCATACAAAACCATCCTTTTCTAAATAAATAAACTCACATGGAGGAAATGCACATGGTAGTCCCAAAGGTGCATCTATCCAGGGACTACACTGCTTAGCTCTGTGAACTTTATATTTTCCACTGTTATTTGAAAATCAATATATATATTTCACATTTCAATTGAGTTGAGTAATAGCTGAAGATGGTCAATTTGTTACTCCGGTTGTAGGCCATATGTGTGTTGATAAATGTGTGTAAGACATGTATATTTGTAGAACCATCTGTGTACCAAGGTATCATGCTGAAACCATAGATAAATACCTACCAATGTAACTTCAATATTTTGAATACATCAAATATAATGAAATAGATAATACATAGATGTTGATTTTCTAAAATTTATCTGAGATAGTGAACAAAATAAAAAAGCTGTCCACCGGAAAGGTAGAATATATCAAACAGAATCTTAAATCAGATTGGGCAAGGGGATTTTGAGGGAGTGGGCAAAATAAATATAACACATCTGGAAGTGTCAGGGGAACCTGTCTATGTACAAGGGCTAAAAAAAAGTCTGCAGTCCAAACAATGTCCAGCTCCTGGCCATCTTCATTGTCCTTGACAATTATGTTGAAGTTCCTTGCAACTGTGGTCACTTCTTGGCTAGACAATGCAGGACCAGACACCCCAAGGGGCTGGCAAAATGAGAGGTATGAGGGGTAGCAGCAGAAGCAGAGAGGGAAGACGAACTTGGAGACATGACTGCAGTGGATTGGGGGGGGGGGGGTTGTGGTCCAATGCAAAAAATATGGCTGCAGCCAAGGAAGTTATGGCAGCACTGAGGTGAGCCATATTGCGTGATTGTGCCTCTTGGAACTTACGGAGTTAATCTTGGATCGCTTGTAAGAACCAAGAGGACACATTCCCCTAAACCTCAGATGCCAACACCACTTCCTGGGATGAAGCTACAGGAATTACAGTACATTGGGGGTTTCGGGTGAACACAGGGGATGTGGGTGTCGGGGAAGATGCCTCCCTCAGCTCTTCTGGGAGGGGGAGTAGAAGTGGGGGGTACAGCTGAAGGCCCCAACAGAATGGGGGTCTCATGAATTAGGGAGGGGTTGGTGGCAGGCACAGATGGTGGCGGGGCTTGTTCTGGGGACACCACTTCATAATCCTGTTCTTATGGGCTGGAGGTAAACCCACATTCACCCCGGCTGTTGGTTTTCATTTCAATGCCTCCCCTTTAATGTCCGCAGCCTCCGTCTAGGCTGATGGTGTTGGTGGTGTAGCTTCAGTCCAGGTGGGTGCTCTACCCCTGCCTTGGTCTTTATCTCCCTCCTCCTCCTCCTCACTGGTGGTATCAATAAGTTGTAGCTGCTGATGAGCTGAGATTCCAATCTTCTTCCTCCGGTCCTGGGTGGATGTCCCTTGCCCAGCCGGGTCCACTCGAATAGAAGGCAAACAATTATGTAATTGGTATACACTTCATAAAGAAGCTCATGACAACATTAAGCAACTGCTGACTTTGCAATCCTTTAATCTCACTAGGCAATGTAATGTTTTTGGACCCCAAATGTATGGGCATTGTCACTGTAATGTCCTGAAATTACACACACACATTAACATCTGTCTCAAGTTTGCTCTGTGTACTCTCTCCTTCAGCATTGATGGCATGTGAGTTTCTGGACATTCAAACATAGTTATCTTCCAAAGTAAAGTGCAGATGGTACACAATCTGGATCCTGTAATGTGCATTCTCAACAGCCATATAGTTACTATCAAATGTCATCTGTTGTGTAAGATACTGAAACACTGCATACTGAAAAATAGGTTGAGGATAAAAGGCCTTGGATGTGATCTTGCAAAGATGTGATTCAAAATATTGGAATATTCCTTGAGAACATCAGACAGTGTGCATGCAAGTGCCGCATTTAGAATGTCAAGAAAGATTTGTCTGTGCTGTATACTGGTAACCACATGTTCATAGTTTGGACTTCAACCTAGATATTAGAAATGACATACCTGCCACTTCAGAGAAGATGCATGTATGTCGTCCGTCTTTGATATGTTTGTTCCATTTTGAGTGAGACAATTATCACAAAGTCAGCTTTTACTTCATTATCCAAAAATATGATATTCAACCTAAAAACAAATATACACAAAAAGCAGGCATGAGACAGCATTAAACATTCAAACCCCTCACATACCAGCACTATACATTGTACATGCCATTCCTTCATCATTGAATACAACAGTTATAGGGTCCTTTGTTGACTAGTCATGATATTGAAAATGCATTTATTCAACAAAATTCAACAGTAAGTCAAATTTGCCCCAGTTGTGTTTACTACATAGAAGTCCCAGATAATCCTCATAACATTTCAATTGCTCTGAGAAGCCATAGCCCTTATAAGTATTGTAACCATTATGCAGAGAAGGTTAAAGGTGACAAAAGACATACACAAAAACCATGCATGAGAGACAGCATCCAACTCCCTCACATACCAACTTTATATTGTGCAAATCCTTCCTTCACCATTGGATACAACAGTTATAAGGTCCTTTGTTGACTAGCCATGATATTGAAATTGCATTTATTTATTAAAATTCAGTTTCGTTGAAAGGGGGTGCCTTGTCATCAAGTCCCTCAGCCATGTTGTAGACAGGTTTGGTATACAGAGTAGAAGGATGGCAGAGGATTTTGCTTGCAAGTGAGGATGGTTCAGAATGACTGTAAAATGGCTTCCAGCAGCTTCCTGTGCTAAACTTCCTGCTGTTTAATTCCTGTTTGTCCTTTCTTGTATAATATTGTTGGGTTCCAGCCCGACTGTGGAGTCTCTGCTCTGTGTGTGGAGTTTATGCACTTGGGGAGGAGACTCCGCACTCGAGCCAAAAAACAATGAATCACAAAAGAAAATGACATACACCGTAAAAAAAGTAGGAAATGCAGTACCTAATGTTGCAAGCAGCCATTTTAAGGTTTTCTGAGCTATCCTCACCAGCAACAAATAAGCTCTGTCATCCTGCAGTTGAATAAAGCATGACAAATTTAAGGGGCATTTACAAGAGCATTGCATTATATTAGCCCCATGCAAAGTGGGACATACATGATGCAAGATTTATTAAGCCACACAATTCCTATTTGCGTGGCTTTGAGTGGCCTCATAAATCAGAAGTAGCAATACACAGCACAACTTGCTGCATTACACTACTTTGCCCTGGTTGTGGTGTTTATTCACACGGATTTTGACACATCCCCACATTTAGAAGGCCATGTAACCCTGGGAGTGCGCCAAAACCTTACACCTCCACATGGGAGTGGCAATGAGTAGGCAATTCACAATTTCTCCTAGTTTTGTCATCTTTCTATGAACGCAGCACACATTGAAAGAGGAAAAAGCCTCCCACATTTGTTTTTATGCAGAAATGTACCTCATCCTGCACAAATACAATCCTGCATGCAACACAGGCACCTCTGCACCATGGTGCAAGGGTGCCCGCATTGGCACTAGGCAGCCCATTGTGCACGAGTTCATGGGGAAAGGACAGGAATGTGCCATATGCCTTAGATATGGCACATTCCTGACATTTCCCAATGACACAGCTCAGCAAGGTGATATGATGTGCATCACTGTGCCACTTTTTAGTAATTATGCCTTTAAGCTCATAATACTGCCGGACCCCCCCCATCTGTGGAAGGGCCATTGCCCAACATACAGTCTGACACAGCAAACCTCCTATAACCAATGGGGAAGGTGTGCTTGTTTGGAGTATAGGTATTTTAAAAATCTAAGATTGACATTTACTTGTACAATTATCAATTTCACATAAACCTGTAGGTTTCCTTCTTGTGCACAGTGCCAAACGTCACTGACTCTATGCACAGGCATCAATACTTGTGATGCTCAGGTCCATGTTTATACTTTTTTAGTGTCACATTTGCATTTTTTTAATGCAAAATCGGCGCAAACTTACAAAATATAATTGTATTTTGTAAGTTTGCGCTGCTTTTGCATCAAATAATGATGCAAATGTGGTGCTAAAAAAGTATAAATATGGGCCTTAGTTCAGAGAAAGGTTAAGATGTCCATTGTCCAGGAAGATCACACAAATTAATTTACATGTACTCCACTTAGGCAATGGAGTCATGTGTGACTTTGTCAACACTATACACTGACATGGGCACAAATTCTGTAGCAGGGCCTAACTTTTGACTCTTGAAAACATGTGTTGTTAGCAAACTATATGTATGGCTTACAGAGAAGTCAGGGATGGAGTTTATGGACAGAGTGTTAAATGACCACCAGTCATTTTTGACAACAGACTGTGCAGCCATATAATGTCTGTAATACAACTAATGGCTCAAGAGAAAAAAGTGTCACCCAGTTGGTCACTCACCTGCATACCCTGCACTCTGTTAGGTACAATGGCCCTGTACCCTGGATAAAAACCTAGGTGAGAGTTTGGAGGTATGTGAAAGCCCTGACGTACTGAAGTGTTGTGTAAGACATAACAGGCTACTATTATCTTGTACACAACTTCAGGGGAGTACACCAGCATGCCTCCTGTATGGTCAAGAAATCTGAAATGCGTCTTTAGGAGTCCAAACGTATGCTTGATTATGGCTCATGTCCATGTGTGTGCACTGTAGTACTTCTGCTGAGGTACAGTGGTTGCTCACCTGTATGGTGTGAGTAGATGAGGGGAGAGTGCCTATGCACCATCACCTGAGGAAGAAAAAGCAGGGATTTTGGTTTATGTCCTTCTTGTATACATTAAACTACTAAGATATGGCATGGTACATGCAGTGTCTGTGGCATCATGAATGTGTTGCAAGAAATATTAAATTGTGATGGATGTGTATTACAACAATTTTATACATATGCAAACTTGTCAGTAGTTTGATTGCTTCCCCAGAAGCCACATGTTGCCAAATTCTCCCACTGCAAGCTGCCAGACTAGAGGTGACCTGTGGAATACGTAGCTTTCATGTGTACTACCTGGGAACACTGCATGGACATCTAAAAGCAACCACTGGCATCACGCACACTCTGCACATCGATGGACTGCCGGCAGTGTTTGTTGTGGAAGATGTGGGCATTGTGGTGAGGTCGCTGAAGTGCCACATGAGTGCAATTGCTTGCACCAACCAAACTTGGGAAGCGAGATAAGATATAAAAATTCCTGGCAAAACTTAACCTTCTTGCCAGTGTATGGGGTATACGTATGCACTGATGAACTCTCTTATGCAGCTCAGTACCTGACACAAGCATCAGGACTGGCTTGCCCGAGATACAATTACAATGTGACTAGACACTCTTTGGAATGAGCCAGTGCCAAAGAAATAGAGAGCTGCTAGGATCTTGACATAGTTTGGGATGGAGTGGGAGTGGCAGGTCACAGAATCAAGATTCTTCTCCCACTCAGAAACCATTTCCAAGATGACATAAGGAGGAATACGGAATCTGGACCTGACATCTTGGCGGGACACCCCAAAGAGGTTAATCCTTTGCCTGAACATCCTCTCTGCTCTTCTCCTCCTCCTTCTTCTCCTTCACCTTGCATCATTCTGTTGCATGATGAGGGGCAACCCAAGAAACACATTCAGTGACATGTTATCAGGTCTGAAAGGGTTTGTGTGTGACGCTCAGAGTGTATGTCTGCAACCAGGCTGTGATTGACTAACAACTTGCAGCTGGAGCTGGGTGGGGGGATGGTAAGCACTGACACAGGTATGTGTGTGGTGTGTTTAAGGAGAAGCTTAGGAATCTGGGGCCATATGTAGCAAACAAAAAATTTGCGACTCGGAATTTGCGAGTTGGTGCGACTAGCAAAATGCGAGTCGCAAATTGGAATGCAGGCAAAAAAACAGTGCCGAAATTGCGACTCGCAACGCAGTGTGCGAGTCCGCCGATTGCGAGGTCGCTTTTTGCGAGTGTGCAAAAAAACGAACTCGCAATTAGCGAGTGGATGTCGCAAATTGCAGCAGAACACTCCAGAACACTCTGGAAACACTTCCTGGCACATGATGATGACATCACAGCCAGGAAGTTAACAAATACACCTGGGAGGAGGGAGGACCACACCCTTTTATAACTGCTGAACTACACACAGGACAAACAGCAGCTGCCATGGAAGGAACTCCAAGGAAGAGGAAGCTGAAGTTCTCTGAGAGGGAGCTGGAGGTGCTGACAGACGAATGCTGTCAGCACTATGACGAATTGTTTGGAAAATCAGCCCTCAATGTTCCTGAAGCCACCAGGAAACAGCTGTGGCAGGACATCCAGGACAAAATAAATTCCCTGGGGGTGAGCCACAGGAGCATAGATGACATAAAGAAAAGGTGGTATGACCTCCGCTCCCGGACCAAGGAGAGGGTGGCTGAAAGGCTCCGGGAGATGAGAGGCACAGGAGGGGGACCATCGTCTGTGCCACCACCCACACCCCTGGAAGAAAGGGTGGAGGAAACCTTGGAGCAGGAGGCAGTTTCTGGAACTGGGGACCTGGACACCTCAGAGCCCAGCACATCAACCGGTGAGTAGCATGTGACATGCCTGTACCCCTATCAATGCCATACCCCCACCCACCATGTACACAGGGGCATGCACAACCAAAATAGCTCCATTTCAGGGTAGCAAACGCCAGAATGATGCATTATGGGAAATGTAGTCAAGTAGGCAGTTCATAGGCAAATGTTTATTAGGAAGTGTGCAACAGATAGTAGACACTGACAGTCTGTTCCCCATGTCCCACAGGTCTCCAACAAGACACCACCACTACTCCAAACAGCCAGCCCCATGAGGACACCTCAGGACCCGCCAGCACTCCCACCTGCACGGCCAACAGCATCCCTGCAGTAGCCACACCTGCTGCAACAGTATCCCAAGAGGCTGCCCCAGCAACAGGCAGGGATGAGACAGGGGAAATCACAGGGCAGCCACCGCTGCGCAGGCGTCGCAGGTCCAGGACATCAGGGCTGCAGTCTGCATCCGGCCAACTACCTCCCAGCACCAGTGAGGCACAGTTGCTGCATGTTCAGCACCTACAAAATCGAATTTTAGGGAGGATTAGTGGTGTGCTGCAACGCTTTGTGCGCAATAACCAGGCCAGCATGCAGCAACTGAACTCCAGGATGGACATGATCTGCACGAACACTGGGGACCTTGCCCTTGCCATGAGGGAACTGGCGGGAGGACTACTGGCCCAGGCCGAGGGTGGGCGGCGCAGGGACCGTCAGCTCCTGCACAGACTGGACAGGATGGCCAAATCCATCGGCAGGCTCGCCATGAACACCACAGGCCTGTCGAGGAGGACAGTTGGGCTGCAGGTGGAAATGGGCCATTTCGCTGGGGATGTGGCTAGGGGCCTGGGACGTCTCACCCACATCATTGACTTGATGGAGGCACGGAATATGTCTAGGGGCACAGGGGAAACACCCCAGGACAGTGAGGAGGGCTCGACAGTGAGCAGTGTCTCTGCCACTGACAGCAGGGTGCTCAGGAGTAGCAGGCAGAGCACCACGGAAGCACCAGGGACCAGCCAGGCTGGCAGGAGGGGCAGAAGGTCTTAGAGATCACCCTGGACCATTAGAAGTGGCACATGACGTCAATGTGCCACATGCCTGGTTTGCATTTTCATGCCCATGGACATTCAGTACTTGTAAATAGTTTCATTTCTGCACTAATAAAATAGTTATGTTTTTTCCACTTAACAAATTGAGTTTTTGGTCAATAGGTGAGTATGGTTGGAGTTGACACGTACCTTCCAAAGTATTGGTTTGCGATGTGTTCCCGTCTCAGTCTGCCTTGATTAGCTATACTCCTATCCCCATAATGGCGATGTGGTTGTTCTTGCTCTTCATCCTCAGGATCTGGGTCTGCAGGGGTGAGAGGTAGCCCACGTCGGGTGGCTATGTTGTGAAGGATGGCGCATGCGACCACAATTTTGAATGCTGTAATGGGGGTATACTGGAGGGCACCTCCACTGCGGTGGAGGCATCTGAATCTTGCTTACAGGAGTCCGAAGGTGCGCTCTATGATGTTCCTGGTCCTCTTATGTGCATTGTTGTATCGCCTCTCACATTCATTGCTGGGTGTTAAAAACGGAGTCATAATCCATGGCCTTAGAGCATATGCACTGTCACCTGTTGGGCACAAAAAGTACACTGTTAGGAAGTCCTGATTGTTGTGCACAGTGACCTGTGTGTATGTCTGCAAGGTGTCTGTAGCTCTACCTAGGAGGTATCCGTCTCCAAATTCCCCACGTTCCAGGCGTTGATGTATCCCACTATGCCTAAACATGTATGAGTCATGGGTACTGCCTGGAAACTTAGCTACAATGTCTGTGATGACATAATGGGCGTCACAAACAACCTGAATATTCAGTGAGTGGGTACACTTTCTGTTGCGGAAAATATGTTCCAGATTTGCAGGTGGGCATATTTGAATGTGTGTCCCATCTACACACTCTATGACATGGGGAAAGTTGGCAATGTGGTAAAAGTCCAGCTTGGTGCTGTTGATTTCTGCCTCATTCCTTGGTAGGTATATGAAGTGAGACATGTGCGTGACTAAGGCATCTAGGAAGGCCCTGAGGAACCTTGACACTGCACTTTGGGATACCCCACCTGCCACAGCAATTACCCCCTGATAGCTCCCTGAGGCCAAGAGGTGCAGTGAGCATAGCACTTGCACATGCGTAGGGATGGCGCAGCCACGCAGAGTCTGGTGTTCTAGCTGTGGTTTCGGTAAATCAATTAATTCTAGTATGGCTGCGCTGCTAAGGCGGTATTTATCGTATATCTCATCCTCAGTTTGCTGAAAAAGAGTCTGCCTTGTTCTATATATCTTCTCCTGTCTGTGGCCCCTCCTCCTCCTCTGCTGTGCGGCGTGGACTCTCCTCCTCACTGCTATCAGGTATATCTCTGCAATCTTGAGTGACCCAGATGCTTTCTGGGTCTCCTTTTATGCTTTGGTTATGGTTACCATCTGCTCTGAGTTAGTGGTAAATGGGACATGCAAACTGGGCTTTTTGCGACTAGTCGCAATTTGCGAGTTGCAATTGCAAAAGCTTTGCGACTCGCAAATTACGACTTGCTATTTGCGGGTCGCAAAATGGGGTCGCAACTGATGCGACTCGCAAACGGCTCCCATCGCTTTTTGCAAGTCGGAAATGGGGTTTTTGCATCCCATTTCCGATTTTGCACTGTCGCAAATAGCGAATCGGCCCATTTGCGACTCGCAATTTTTTGCTACATCTGGCCCCTGATGTATGTTCATAGATTTAAAGTGGTACACTACATTCACAATTTGACTGTAGAAGACTTTACATGAACCATGATTGTGGGTTAAATGTCTAACTGTAAAGGAGATGTCTTATTGAATTTATTCTTTTTTTAACATTTTTGTAATGGTGTTTGTTTTTGACAGAACATTTTCCATTGCAATACACATCTTACACATCAACATATGTAACTGCGTAGTGTCTACATGGAGCTACTTCATATTGAAAGTGATGTATTATATGCTATTTTGGTTGTACACCTAGAGATTTTTGTGTTCCAGTCTGAGAGCAGAATCTCCACCCTGAGAGCGGAGATTCTGCCCCAGGTGCAACACTGCTGCCTCAAGAGCAGACACAAAGATACTGCTTGTAACTTACCTTTGTGAATAAAAGAAGTCATAAACTTAGAATTTTTGTCTAAGTTTACCTTTGCAAATTGGGCCTGGGTGTCTAATGCCTACATTGAAGGAGTGTGCTTGTTTCAACAATGAATTGCTGGAGTTGGAGAAAGAAGAAAATTTGCAACTCAAGGCAATAGATAAAATGAGACACCAGTGTTCCACTGTATTTCTAAATGAAATGTTAGAAGTAAAACTGGATTAATTAAAAAATACATTGTAATTAAATTGGATCAGATTGATAAAATAAAGCAAACTGGAAAATGTACTGCATGTTTTTTGCTTATGAAAGATTTATATGTTTGACCAAAACAGCCACGAGTTTCTCCAGCATATACTATTACTATTCGTAAATAACAAGGTTTAAATGTAGATGCAGCATTTATTAATGATGATAGCACCGTATTTAAAGGAGGTATGCCATATGTAGGTTTGTCTTGAGTTAGGACATTGTCTGGTTTCTATGTAGTTGCCATTGATGAGAGCAGAGAAAATGCATCCTCAAGTTGTGTTAAAGAATACAACCGATTAAGAAGTCTGTGTAGTAAATGCTTCCAAAATGATACGTTTAAGCAGGTACGTTTATTCTTCAAATAAGGGGCTGCACAGGACAAGAGGAATTCTTGCACTTCTAGCCCCATCCTCAACTGTCACCTTCTATTGCCATCTACATTCTGTAACTCTACATCATACACATTCTATTGGAAGGAATATGGAGAAGGGAGGATTCTACAACAGAGCTTGTGATCAATGCTGATGAGTGAGTAATAAACAACACATCTTCCCTCTCCACAAAATTATCACTAAACAAAACACAGACAACGAACACACTGACACAGAGACAGGAGAGGAAAAGAGAGGAGGATTAAACATAAGAACAAGATCATGAACAGACAAGCTAGTAGACATCCTACATGACACTATACACAGATTAGAAACCTGCTGGTTCTTACATTATGTTTCAAACTCCAATACCACTCTGGTTCTTGGAAGTTAACATCTGAACTGCTTCTTGTTGACTGACCTGGTCAACTTAGAGCTCTTGATGGAGTTTGACTTGGTTAACAGGAGGACAACACTTTCATTGTCATTATCCACCTTAACAAAATTTGAGAGGTTCCACCACTGCCCCCCATGATCTTAAAAAGCATTATCACACATTTTCTCAACTTTTATCAGTTCACTGAACTTGCTTCTCCTTTTTTGGACAGCAGTTTTGATACGTACTAGGTTCCTAACATTTATACTTACAGACTTAACGCCTTTTTCCGACCATACCAGCATTTTGTTTTTCCTGAGCAAGTCCAAAATTCTTCTTCACTAAACACACCAATTGTTCCACGTCAGACTCACTTTTCAGCCATTTAGACATCCACAATTCATAAACTGATTTTAGCTCCTCTATCTCTCAGTAATTCAAAGTGAGGTACCTTTCTAGTAGCCTGTGGAGTACTCTTGTAGAACCACAATATGCTCCGTACAGAATTTACAACATCATGGTTGCCGCTTTTAGCCCATCTGATGCACTCCCCAACCACATGGTTCATACTTTCAATGAATCCGCTGATTTTATGGGTGTTATAACGAGCTCTTGAGATGTCTTATCCCGCATGATTAGAGAAAACCCTAAAATTCCTTGTTGATGAAAAGAGTGCCATTATCAGAAATAGGAGTTTAGGGGAAGCCTTCATTCCTTGAGAAAACTTCTCTGAGGAAATCCACAATAGCACCAGAATTTGGCTTATGCTCAGGCCATTTAAAAACAGCAATCACCAGGACCAGAATGTATTTGGCACCACCAGGTAAGGAATTAAAGGAACACATGACATCAATCCCTAATTTCATCCAAGGATATGACAGGCATTCAATAGGGGTGAGAGGAGGGGAAGAAACTTTCAGACCCTTGTCTGCTGAAGCACACATACAACAATTACCCACCACCTCATCAATGTCAGCATTCATTCTGGGTTACCAAATGACTCATAAATGCGACATTTGGTGAGTGATGATCCCAGATGCTCCTTGTGAGGGTTGTTTATGACACGACCCCTCAATACATGTGTAGGAATTAAGTTGTCGGATCTCAGTAACATACCATCTTCCATGAAAGCTCATCCCCAACCTTACAATATGGCTGAATAATGGGAGACAGTACCTTCTCTTTGGGACAACTTTCTTTAGCTAGACATATTAGCTGCTAAAGGATCTGGTATTCATTGAAAGCTTTCATCCATGCTTCTTTTGAATACACACCCAACCTCGGTACCTCAGTAGAAGCCACCAAATAGTCCTCATCCATAAGATCAGATAAAATCTAATCACTGTCATCATCACTTTTGTACAGAAAACACAAAAGGATGTCAGCTCTGATATTCTTTCCCCCTGCAATGTGAACAATATCAACCTGGAACTGTAACAACTTGGGAGAAAGTCTTAAAATTCTGAGAGTGCAACATTTGCTTGAGCCTCCACTAAGAACAGACACAGGGACTTGTAGCCTGTTCGTACACAAAAGTGTTTATCCCACATATTACAACAATTTTTTTCAATTGACCATTAACAGGCAAGAAGTTCCTTTTCTATCACTCAGTATTGCAGTTCACACTCACACAACACTGGTGTGGTGAAGGCAAAAGTCAGTTCAGACTCACATTTCTTCTGTGAAAGGGCAGCCCCCAACCCCACCTGAGTGCCACCTACCATTATACAACAGGACACAGAGAGATCGAAATGCTTGAGGGCTTTACTTTGACTCAACAGTTTTTCAATCTTTGTGAAAGCCCCAACACAGTCTTTATCCCCCACAAACTTTGAGCTTTTTTTTAGTAAACTGATGATGGGTCTCACTCTTGTAGCGTAATCAGGAATAAATTGAGAATAGAACTTGCACAAGCCAAGAAATGCCTTGACTCCAGCCTTGTCAGTAGGAGGGGATGCTCCCATAATGGAATCCAACTAATAAGGTCTAGAACTGATGCCATCCTTTGAGACTACATATCCAGGGTACTTCACTTCATTACTCAAAAATTGACACTTTTATTTCTTGAGCACACACCATAGTCCCTAAATATATTAAAAACACTTTACAAAAGGGCATTGTGGGCAACTACATTCTCTGCAAAAATCAAGACATTGTCCTAAAATACCAAAACACCTTCCACATCTTTTAATAAGTTACATAATAACTCTTTGAAAGACAGATGCTGCAGTGGCAAGCCCAAAAGGGATGCAACTGTATCAAAATGTTCTAATGGGTGATACAATAACAGTAAGGTGTCTTGAATCATGGTGTAGTTCCACCTGATGGTATACAAAGGCAAGATTGAGTTTGTAAAACAAACTTGCCCCAACAGTGTGTGTGTGTGTGTGAATAGATCACTCAGTTTTGGCAAAGGGTGACAGTCTACCCAAATTTCTTAGTTAAGTGACCTTAGGTCTATACATACACACAATTGAACACCATGTTTGCTTGAAAGCACCAACGGAGACAGCCACAAGGATGACTCGGCAGGTTCAATGGTCCCTCACTCATACAAATCTTTTAGCTCCTTCTCAATCTAATCTTGGACACTAAAGGCCACACCTCTTAAATGATGTTTAACCAGTACTGCTCCCTATTTGATCCTGATTTTGTGTTTAAAACCTCAAATCTTACCAAGGTTGACACTGAACACTTCTGTGAATTTATGACTCCATTTAAAAGCCACATTACCACATTCGACAATCAGCACCTGCACTTTCACCCTTGGTCTGAGTAGTACTCCAAACACACCTTGGGAAACCACCCCAGGATATTGACTCACTTTACTGCAACATAAATCTTCCCTTTAATCCTACTCCCTTTGAATTCTAACACATTTTCAATGTATCCTATAAGTACGCTTTTCCACCCTTTATAAAAGAGAAGAGAGCGGTCAGGTGGGAACAGAGTTCTATCACCCCAAGTTTCTGCGAATAACTATTGGGTGATCATAGTGATTCTGGCCCTAGACTCAACCAGCAGTTTAATGTCACCACCATGAGTATCCACAAAGGGCTCTACACATGATGAAGGATCACCTGAAATGGGAGACAAGTTTTTATTATTGTCAGCTGCAGTGGCAGCCGGTAATTTTAGGAGGGAGGGGGCAGACAGACACACCTGCACATGTAGAAACTCACACCCATTCCTTCACACACAAACTTGTGCACATACACATCTATTCATATCACTCAATGACAAATATTCAAATTTACATGCATGCACCAAACATTAATTAAACAAAACAAAATCACACTTACCTGCATCTCTGCTTTGGAGGTCCCAGGAGGGTTGAGACTACTGCATTCCTTCATTGGTTTACCTTACATCAGCCAATGAGTGAAAGCAGCAGCCCCATGCCTCTGAGGTCCCAGAAGACCTGGAACTTCTGACTTCCCTCATTGACTGACCTTAGGCTAGCCAATGATGGAAACCCCGAAACCGGTCCCAGGATGCTTGTTTCCGGTCCAGGGAGGACCTGGCCTGGCAGTTCGGGCTGGACTGTTCCCATGAGGAACAGGGTCAAGACTGATTTGCATATGGCTGGGTCCAAACTGGGGTGGCATGGTGAGCAAAAGAACGATGGATTAAACCCAGATCTGTGACTGGGGGTGAGTGTTTGCATTGTCAGCACTCCGTCCATCATCCTTTTGTGTTGCTAAAGTTGCCCTAAGTGGGAAGGGTATGCCCAGACGTGGGTCCCTTGCTCACTGTGCCACTGGAATCCAGCTAGCCTGGCTGATGAGGGGTGAAACCCCGAAACCAGTCCCAGGATGCTTGTTTCCGGTCCAGGGAGGACCTGGCCTGGCAGTTCGGGCTGGACTGTTCCCATGAGGAACAGGGTCAAGACTGATTTGCATATGGCTGGGTCCAAACTGGGGTGGCATGGTGAGCAAAAGAACGATGGATTAAACCCAGATCTGTGACTGGGGGTGAGTGTTTGCATTGTCAGCACTCCGTCCATCATCCTTTTGTGTTGCTTAAGTTGCCCTAAGTGGGAAGGGTATGCCCAGACGTGGGTCCCTTGCTCACTGTGCCACTGGAATCAAGCTAGCCTGGCTGATGAGGGGTGAAACCCCGAAACCGGTCCCAGGATGCTTGTTTCCGGTCCAGGGAGGACCTGGCCTGGCAGTTCGGGCTGGACTGTTCCCATGAGGAACAGGGTCAAGACTGATTTGCATATGGCTGGGTCCAAACTGGGGTGGCATGGTGAGCAAAAGAACGATGGATTAAACCCAGATCTGTGCCTGGGGGTGAGTGTTTGCATTGTCAGCACTCCGTCCATCATCCTTTTGTGTTGCTAAAGTTGCCCTAAGTGGGAAGGGTATGCCCAGACGTGGGTCCCTTGCTCACTGTGCCACTGGAATCAAGCTAGCCTGGCTGATGAGGGGTGAAACCCCGAAACCGGTCCCAGGATGCTTGTTTCCGGTCCAGGGAGGACCTGGCCTGGCAGTTCGGGCTGGACTGTTCCCATGAGGAACAGGGTCAAGACTGATTCGCATATGGCTGGGTCCAAACTGGGGTGGCATGGTGAGCAAAAGAACGATGGATTAAACCCAGATCTGTGACTGGGGGTGAGTGTTTGCATTGTCAGCACTCCGTCCATCATCCTTTTGTGTTGCTAAAGTTGCCCTAAGTGGGAAGGGTATGCCCAGACGTGGGTCCCTTGCTCACTGTGCCACTGGAATCAAGCTAGCCTGGCTGATGAGGGGTGAAACCCCGAAACCGGTCCCAGGATGCTTGTTTCCGGTCCAGGGAGGACCTGGCCTGGCAGTTCGGGCTGGACTGTTCCCATGAGGAACAGGGTCAAGACTGATTTGCATATGGCTGGGTCCAAACTGGGGTGGCATGGTGAGCAAAAGAACGATGGATTAAACCCAGATCTGTGACTGGGGGTGAGTGTTTGCATTGTCAGCACTCCGTCCATCATCCTTTTGTGTTGCTAAAGTAGCCAGTGATGGAAGGCAGCAGCCCCAACCTCATCACAGGGTGGGATGGGGCAGTGAGACGGAGGACCCCCTCCTCTGTGACAATGAGTCACTGATTGACAATCAGCCCTGGCCGATTCAGGGCTTAAAGTCAAAGTGTCCAGGTCTGAGGCAATGTATGATGCCACCCCTTGTCACTGAGGGGGAGGGCCTTGAGGACTTTTGCTGAGCTTAGGAGGTCATACCCACAGGAGCTATGACATCCTCAGCCCAGCAAAGTTTAGCTCAGGCAGCCAGCAGCCTGCAAATTCAGACCATGTCTGACTCCAGGCTGCCTGACATGAAAATGAGGAGTGTCTGTCAGGCTGACCTTTGCTCAGCCTGACAGATACTCTTCTTCAGGGGCAAAAGGTGAGGGTGCATGGCCCCTCAGCCCCTATGAATGGAACCTGGCTAGACAACTGATCTGTTAATAGGAAAGTCCTCTTCTCCCACTATGAGCACCAGATTATGTAAACCCTTTGTTTTGGAGTTGGATTCAGCATCACCATCTGAGTCCATTACACATGCAACAGGCTTCCTTGAATTTCTTTTCTTTTGGCAAACTGTTAGAAATTGGTTCTCTAGTTGGCAGAGATATGCACCCTGTCCAAGTAGGGATGACAATCCTAGTCAGTGTAAGTCAGATACACACTTAAAATTAACCTATGCTCACCCTCTGGTAGCGTGACCAGAGACTTCTATTCTTTCCCTCTCCAAGATGAATTCCCCAACTCAGATGTGATGCATCCTTCACCACTATCAACTCTGGATAGGGAAGGAAGAGGGATCTGCCGCTGGTCAGCTTGTGGTCAAACTGCCACCAATGCAGATTTTTTCAGTCTTGTCTGAAACCTGGATGACATCTACCAGGCTTCCATGGTGCTATGCCCATTGAGAATTCAGATCCCACTGAATAGCCTGCAAATGCCACCTGGCAAAGTAGAAACACATGATGCATGAGGTTAAGAGCCCAAGAAGCCTCAGAGATTTTCTCATTGAGATCCAGGACCAAGGCATCAAATCTTGGACCAAATGTTGTAGATTCATTGCAATGAAGGAAAGGTCCTGAATTGCATTGTGTGCAGAACAGCTTCTATAAAAAGGAACCCTTTGCGAAGGAGTCAGGTGTGATTGGAGCTTGTTCATTGAAAACCCCAAAGATGTCAGTAGGTTCTTCGTCATCTGAAGGTGGTCTATGACTGACTGTGTTAAGGCTGCCTTAAATAATCTGTCATTGAGGAAAGGGAACACTGGTATCCCCAACATCCGAAGACAGGCAGCGACCACTGACATCACTTTCATGAGCACCCAAAGGGCACTGGTAAGGCTGAAGTGGAACACAGCAAACTGAAAATTTGCTGAAGTGGCCTTCTATGAACCACAGATAACATCTGAGAGATTGCAGAATGGACACATGAAAGTATGCATCCTGCAGATCCAACGCTACTATCCAATCACCTGGATACTGGGCACATAGAACTTGGGACTGTGTGACAATTTTTAATTTGTTCTTCCACAAGAAGGCATTCAGAGTGGAAAGGTCTAAACAGGGTGGCGGTCTCTTTCCCTCCTCAGGATAATGAAATAGCAGGAGTAACAACTTGTCCTTATGTCCGAAAGCTGTCAACCTCTCAATGACATATTTGGACAGTAGCGTTCGCACTACTTGCAGCAAAATGTATAGGTGCTCCTCTGAAAGCTGCTCTGATGTGGGCCGAAGCTGTGGGTTGGAATGAAATGGGAGGGCCGAGTTCTACTGGACGATCGGGAGGACTCATCTCTCAGAAGTGATGGACTACCATCCTGGGAGAAAATGTTTAATCCTGCTGCAAACAGGGTATTTGTCTGCTGCTAAGGCAAACTTAGTTAGTTGGGAGGCTGATGCCACAAAGAAGGGTGACTGGGAAAATCAGTTCCCCTTGTGACCTACACGTTGCTTGTCTAATTCCCATGCCTGGCCACTAAAGGGCTGGGGTGAATGCAGAGGAGCTCGGGGGCATGGGGCACCATCTGTACCTCAATCCTCTGGAGTAGCCCTGGAAGGACCAAAACTGATTAGGGAACTGTCTGACAGGAGTTGACAGGCCCAAAGAGCGTGCTGTAACATGGCTTTCCTTGAAGCCCTCCAGGGTGCACTGAACTTTTTCATCAAAAAGACGGGATCCATCAAAAGGCATATCCATAGAGGGATGCCTGCACATCTCCAGTGAAGTCTGGCAATGAAGCTCCATCCCAAACTTTTGATACTATTTCTAATGGCATCCTGTTTCAATGAATCAAAGACTGTGGGATTTCCCATCAGGCCTTGACCGATAAAATCCTATTGGGAAAACCGTAGACAAATTGTTTCATTGGGCCCTGTCTCGTCCCCAGAAAGGAAGGTGACATCAGGAGTTCCACAATGCTCGTTGCTTAGCCCCACTGTATTTAATATCTACATGGTTCCCCTGATCACATTGACTTCAACCATTGGTATTGAGACCACCTCTTATGCGGATGACACACAGCGGATTCTATCATTGGATAGAGCATCATGCGGCTCAGAAACCAATTTGTGAAGTTATTCGTGGATGCAATTTAATAATCTAAAATGCAACACAGAAAAAACTGAGATCATGCTGATTGGAAAATCAACCTCTTTTGTTGCAACTAAATGGTGGCCTTCTTCAGCCCCACCTCCCCTTCCACTGTAGAGGTGGTAAGAAATCTTGGGGTAAAATTTGATGCTTCTTTCTCCTTTGGACCTCAATCGCTAACAGTGGCCAGCATTTGTTTTAATCTAATAAAATCCCTGTGCAAATTCTTTGACTTACTTCCTTTGGCATCAAGAAAGACTGGTGCCTTTGCCTTAGTCTCTTCTAGATTGGACTACTGCATCAGCCTCTATGCAGGGTCCTCTAAACAAACCATCCAGAAACTTCAGGCTGTACAGAATGTGGTGGCTAGACTTGTCCTACAGCTCCCCAGATGTTCATTGGCTCAGCAGCCCTAAATGCCCTTCACTGGTTTCCAGTCCAGAACAGAATTTTGTTTAAGATTCTTGTGTTCACTTTTAAAGTGTACAGATCTATGGGGCCTGTTATTTAATGGTAAGATTCACTCATTATTCTACTAAAAGAACCTTGAGATCTTCCTGAGCAAACCTTCTTAGTCCACCATCTTACAGACTCAAAACTTGATGTGGACAATCCTTTTTGGTCTAAGGCTTGGAACCAGCTCCCCCAGCATTTAAGATTTACTATTTATGGAATTGAAATTACTGTTCAAAAAACAAAGACATGAAGTTTCTCAGTCTCAGATGCTCTTTGCTCTTCTGTAATTCTTTGAGCAAGAATCTTTCTTGCGTTCCTCATTCTTTCAACAGGTTCAGATCTATCTGCATAGCACCATGATGCTCCCATAGGAGTGGTAGTGTGCTTTACAAGTGACATATTCATTCAAAGAATCTATAGTGTCCAGACCAGACCAAATTATACATTTGGTTGTTTGCGGATCATCCTTAAATCTTTGAGCCAGGGATGCCCTGAATTCTTCAGGTTCTGTCAGAAAGATCTTGCTGGGCCTGACCCAGAGGCCATGTATATAGCAGCCTAGAAGGCAACTGACAATGACCACCCTCAAGACTGGGCTGGCTGAATAGAGTATTTGTTTCCTGAAAGCTTCAATCCTTTTCAACTCCGTCAGGGATGTCGGGGGTCATTGGCCATGCACTACAATTCACTTCACTTCGCTAGTGAAAGTTTGGGCAACAGAAACATTCAGGCATAGGATGCTACGTAAGTAAAATAGGGTCCCTGTTCTGAGGTGTCTGGCCACTCACTGGTGGACAAGGGCAGGGTTTACACCAAATGCCCAAAAGGGTGTCAGAGCTTTACTGAATGACACATAGGGGCATATTTATACTCTGTTTGCGCTGGATTTGCGTTTTTTTTTTTACTCAAATGTGGTGCAAACTTAGCTCCATATTTATATTTTGATGCTAGACATGTCTAGTGCCAAAATATTAGAGTTAAAGTCATTTTTGGCTGTGGACAACTACCTTGCGTCAATGAAATCAATGGGTCAGAGCAGGCATTAAGGGACCATGGAAACAGCCCACAGGTGCCCTTCCCTGTCCCCAGGGACACCCCCAACCACCCTCACCTGGAGGACACCTATGGATGGGGGGACCCATCCCAGGTAAGTCCAGGTAAGTATTTTTGTTTTTGCAAAGTGCCATAGGGGGGCCTAACTTGGGCCCTGTTACGTGGCACTGTGCCCAGTGGTCATGCCCAGGGGACTCAAGTCCCCTGGGCATGAACATTGGGCTGGGGTCATGACTTCTGTCTTTACTTAGACAGGAGTCATGTCCATGGGGGTTGTGCGTGGAAATAATGACGCTAATCAGGTTAGAGTAATTTTTTTTACTCTAACCTGACTAGTGCTATTCCTTCACGCACAACCTCCAGTTTCCCCTACGCCTCCCCCACCCGGTTAGCGTCAATAATTTTGATGCTAATTGGACCTTACCGTCCATGGCTAGCGTCATAGCTTAATTATGACACCCGGCTGGCGTCCAGGAATGGCGCTCTCCGGCGGTATACTTTTTGACGCAAACCTGCGCTAACGCAGCTTTGTGTCAAAAAGTATAAATTAGGGCCTAAAGGCTCAGAAGAAGCATACAAAGTCGTAATGGTTTTAGAAAAGTTTATAAAGACTTTTCTTCTCTGTTAATCTTTCATGCTTAAAATAATTTTTACTTTTTCTGGTTTTTATTTACTTTTTAATTTCATTTAACGTTTTTATAAAGTGAGCTTAATAAGAACGATAAAGTAAGTAGGACATTAAAATATAATGTCATTTTCTTTGGTCTTATTACCTGGTACTTGTATTACCGTGAAGCCCTTCTGGGTGTACACCGTGCAATTCAAATTCTAAATCAAATCATTCTCTCAATGCGAGGTCAATGTAGATTTCTGGACACAACCTTTAGCTCTCACAGCTGACTCCACGTTGTTGCATTGAAGGAGTCTCCAGGTAGTGCGGCAAGAGCGTCCTGCTCTTCACGATATAACAATTCACATTTATGAGCTGACAAGGAGACTCTACTTTGTTTTATAACAGTTTATATTTGGCTGTCTGAGTGATTCAAGCTGCCTGCATCATGAATATAGACCATTAATAGCACAAATAAACAATAGTAAGGTAAACAATTAACAACATTTGTTTTTAATAATAGTCTGACACTAATTCAGGTTACATATTTTTTCCAGCCCAAGAGGCGATCTCTTGCATCAGAGGGAGCAATGTTTATTGAAAACGGTAGGGGAAGTGAGTGACCAAAGGAGACCAAGAATTAGAATATAAACAAACTTTTCTATAGATAAAAAAAGATGTTTCAGGCCACAGAGCAGTTCTCCGACTATTTTATTGCTGTGCTTTTTGGGACGTAGACTGGTGCATGTGGTGGTTAACTGCTTGTTGTAATTAGTGGCATTTGTGTATGCTTCTTTAAAAAAAAACATAAAAAGAACCTTATATAGGTAATAAGAAAGAACCTTTAGAGTCTGTGCTATTTTTTTTGAAAATACATATATATATGATGCCTCTGCTGATTAATGTCACCACGTGAGTTGTTTCAGCTTAATCATCATGAATAATTATGCAATGTACACTACAAACCCAATAGTCTCCAGATTCTCGAAAAATAACTGTTGTATAACAGATCACAGCAGTGTTACTCTTTTGATTGTCAAAAGAATGCAAAGCTGAGTTAGCTCTGCCATGCGCCAAACTTCTGACCAGCGAGTCTCAAGGTTAGTGAGCTATTTTAACAGCTGTGGACAGCTCGTATAAATGTGAGTACCTTTTAGATACCTAGAAAACTGACCGCCTTGTTTGAGTACTAAAGTACTTCGCCCCATATTTATGCTTTGTTTTGCAAAACTGTGCTAACACAGTTTTGCGACAAAATTTTTTTGCGCCGGCTTGCATCATTTAACAACACCAGCCAGGTGCCATATTTATTGAATGGCGCAAGCTGGAGCTAAACTTGGGTTAGCGTCTTAGAAGAAGATGCTAGCCAAGTGGGCGTGGTGGTAGGGAAGGAGGCGGTTGTGCATCAGTAAATGACGCTAGCCTGGTTAGAACCTAATAAAATGCCTCTAACCAGATTACCGCCATTTCCTGCCACACAAAGCCCAAAAACATGACTCCTGTCTCAGGAAAGGCAGGAGTCATGCCCACCACCCCAATGTCCGGCACAGGGAACAAGTGTCCTCTGGGCATGGCCTTTGCACCCTGTGCCATGCAGGGGGCCCCAAGATAGGGCCCCCGATGGCACTTTATAAAAAATTAAAAACATAATTACCTATACTTATTCTACTTACCTGGGATGGGGTACCCCACCCTCTGATGTCCCACTAATGTGGGTGGGGGTGTTCCTGGGGCTTGGGGAGGGCACCTGTGGACCCATTACATGGTGTTTAACCATGGAAATGGATCCACAGGTCCCCTAACATCTGGTCTGCCCCAGGCATTAAATAATGGTGCTAAGCAAGCCCACCTGTGTGTTATTTTAGCCCGGAGGATAAATATGGGGCTATAGGGATAGCACAATTTTTTGATGGGAATGCCTCCCTTGCATGTCATTGGCGCAAGGTATGAGCACACATCCAAAAAATGGTGCAAACTCCTGTATTTTGACATTAGACGTGTCTAACGTCAAAATATAAATATGGACTTCGGTTTGTGCCGAATTTGCGTAAAAGAAATTACGCAAATTCGGCGCAATTGAAGTGTAAATATGGGCCCTGATCTCTTAGTGAGACTCCACAATGAACAAGCCCCAGCATGCCAAAGCTGCCCTAGCAACTTTTTTCAGACATACTTCCCCCCAACATTACATGTGCAAAATGTCACAACTACAAATATAAACCCTCTTTTTGAAGTTGTTTTATTATCTCCGGTGGTTTCATTAAAAGTCTGAATTTACACAGCTCAGCAATATCTGTGGTCAAAAGCTAAGTGTCCTGAAACAGCGGCACATACTAAAAATAAGCAAAAGTGCTTAGATATTAAATACATTCCTGCTGTGTCACATCATGGCGCCGGCATAAGCCGAATTCATGACTTTTAATCGTTGAAACACACTTCTACATTTCAATATGGCTGCCTGCCAGGAGGCATAAATAAGAAAGCACTCACTCATAAACAATACCGAAAGGCAGTGTGTCAGGCAGATGGCTTTTGAACTATAACAGTTCGTGTTGCCAGAATGGCTGTACTGTACCTGGGGACAATTGGTTTTACTTTGTCTTCTGCATTTCAGGCTCTTTATAGCATTTACTCACTATTTCTTTCACATATGTGCCACATGACTTTAAAAATGTATCTCTACAGCTATCAAAAACAGCACTGGCTGAATCAGTGGTGAAAAATCAGCAATAACTGGAAGGAAAGCACAATCATAGCCAGATATAAAATGTGTTTTTGCCAAGTAAAGAATAACACACTTGATGACGAACTACACGTCTTTGATGTCATTGTGGTTTGTATTTTGTCAGCTGGAAAGTTACATAATCAAACAACCATTATCTCAGATATACATATATACATTTAAATAGGAAAATCTGTAAAACAGATATTAGGGACTAAATAATGGAAAACCAATAACGGGATTCGAGTGTGAAATAAATCAGCAAGTTTCAATGAAAATACATTTTTTTTATCTTTTGTGCTTTGCTTTGAAAGGGTTTACAAAATGGCTAAATGTTCAACTTGTTATGAGGTGAATTGTAAATGGCTGTAAACAAGATAAGCATTAAAGAGTAAAAAAACCAGTCTTTTGTCTTAAGTGCACCTATACAAAAGTATAAATTGTGAAGAACATATTGTTACAACTTTTATTGAGCTAACCTAAGAGAAAATACAACACATCTTCAGGCTTGATGATCTTAAAATATTTTGATTGTCTTGTGTTATTGCCAGCAAATCCTGATATGACAAGATTTTTCATGATGGAAAATATTATGTACATCCTGGCTTCCATGCTGGGAGTGCAGGTCTTGATACAAGTGTAAAATAGAAGATAGAATCCAGCTGTCATATGTCCAGGGCAGTAATGCTGACCAAATATGTAAACTCAGTTATTGCAGCATGTCTTCAGCTGCCATCTTTCTTTGCATCTTTCTGTGCAGGTCAACCCAGGTAACTAGTTCTGCAGTTCAAGACACACATTTTCTGTAATGGAGCTCACAAAAGCATGTCCTTCGGAGACACTATAAAGAAAATACTTCACTCAGTGGGTTATAAAAGTCCTTACAAGTAAAAGTCTCACTCCCCCACGAAGCTATCCAGACCCCTTGCACAAAAGCGCCTCTCACAATCCCTGCTGCTAATGACAGTCAGCAAACTAAAAGGCATTTCTTATTGTATGCCAGGACTGTGTGCAATTATGTTGTTGCAAATTCCAATTTGTGAGGAGTGGGTGGATCAATGTGTAGTTGGCTTGAGATTTTTGAAACGACCAGAGATTCATAAGTTTGAGAATACCCACAAAACCTTAACTGACTTTTTTCACCCGGAAAATGGTCAAAGATTGACTCCGTTAAAGGGCTGGAATAAATACATTCCTAGTCTGGAAATGGACATGGAACACATCCACACGTCTTAGGGGCGCCCAGGAAGGGATTTGTTGACCTAAAAACATATTTTCCCATGAGAAAAAAAAAGCTTAAGATAAAAACGTGGAACGGCATAGTGGGCTGCCTTTTCCAGTGCACATTTGTAGTGTGTGGATAGTGTCGCCCCAGGAAAGCAGCAGCATCCCAAAATGCAAATGACATTGACAGTATTGTGTACAGAAACTTACGACTGCAACAGCTCTTTAGGCACACTACTTGACTGTTTATAAATATTAGAAAATAATAAATCTGCACCTATTCCAAGCATTTTTAAGAGTGTAGAGTAACACTGTTTTGTGACGTGTGGATGATTCATTCAATGACCATTCTAAATACATATTAGTTCTGTCCCCTCCTACCTCATTGTGGCCAATAAATATGCGAGAGCCAGGCATGTTCCTGACACCTTTATACTAATTTATAAGGTGTCAGTCTTTGCAACATCTATGCTATACAGGTAACCCCAGTAAATGTGCCACTAATCTATGATACACAATTAGTTATATGCCCTTTTCTGTAACAATTTCAAATACACAAAGACAGATTTAACAATTAGTTGTAGCAAATAGAAATGTGACATTTTCCTCACTACTATTTATTTTAAATCACATACATTTAGAGGTAATCAGAGATAAGACAGAGATTTGGTCATAGTGATTAGTGGTCATTGTACTTAGAAGCATGTTTGCCTACAGACAACATTGCCTTGTGAAGCAGATATATAGCGTAAACGTATACTTTTGTAAAACTACACTGCATTTTGTACAGTAAATGTCTGCTTTCGTTCTTAAAGTGAGATAGTAGAGAGACATATATTGGAGTGTATGTATAAGATGGATGATGTCCTCAAAAGTGCTACTGCATTCCATTTACAGTTTGCACTTGATATGTGTTCATGTTGGCTCCCCTTATACACCTGTCCCAATATATACGAAATAAACGGGTGCAAATGCACCAAATTAAATTTGGCAGAAGAAAAGTTGTCCGTATTTTGACATGTTCTATTACCACAAGAATTTTCATGTGCTACTCACAGAAATTTCCTAAACTAGAAAAGTGGAGGGGTGACACTGAGGATAGAGTGTCCTAGGAAGATCTTCCACCTGCTTCCCTTGTCTCTGAACTACAAAATGCTAACCAAGTCAATGCCTTGATTTATAGTCGGTCGCTATTTATTTTTAGTGATGGAGTTAAAATCATCCAAGCGGTCCAGGGAGAGGACGGTTTAGGCGCACAGTGAGCGCCTCCTTTGATGCATGTCTGTCTATAAGGGGACACTCCCTCTCCTGGACACCAGAGGCCAGTAGCCTCTAGGGACAGGGACCCCTCCAGGTAGTTTCCTGGTAAGGTAGGCCCCCTCTATAATTTTTTACTCACCGTACCGTGGTTTTCTCATACTCTTAGCGTGAGTAGTAGGGACCCTTTGCCCTGATGAATGCCCCGAGACCTTCCAGAGCTCATTACTGAGGGCAGAAACATGTCGGCTTCTACTTCCTAGATAGGTGACCCTGTGAGTCCTTGTTCTCACAGAGGTGTCCCAATCTCCATTTTTAACCACACCATACAGAACCTTTTATTAAATACTTATACAGGTATCTGTTTAGGTGTTTTTATTCCTTAGATTAGCTGGATCCCTCTGTTTCCAGAACCAGAATTAATTTACGCACTGCCTCCTGTTCCTTTAACAGTGAGGTTGATTCTGCCCAGGTGGCACTGTCCTACCTAGGTGGGGCTACGTGGTCATATGATGAAGCATGACACTATATAGGGTGTGAGACCACCTAGTCTGTAAAGGAAACTCCCCCCGTGTTCTCCAGACCCTCTGCAGTACCACAGCTTACAGATACCCCGCCTCCATTAGAGGATCACAAGGGGTCTGGTGGCACAACTTATGCACCATAGATCCGTCCCTCATTATAATAAAAGAACCCCGTACTCCTTTTTGTGTTTTTGGAGTTAAAATCAACCCTGTTTACCAAGTGAGTCTAGTGAGTGAGTTCGACCCTCTTCAGAAGAAATTGAGGGAAACACTTTAAGTGTGTCTATCACAAAATTAGGAGCATTCGCTTAGGCGCATTCGCTTAGGGCTATTTGTCAGGCATCACAGCTGATTATTCTGCTATTCATCCACCCTAAAGCAGCCTCCTCGTCCTCAGCCTACTGGAGGATTCCCCTGTGTTCCATGTGGCCAGCCCTGCCCTGTTTATAATCATGAGCCAAGACATGTGTTATACAGTAAGTCTGGTTTTGCCAATATGTGTGTGGTGGGGGTAGGATAGGGTAGGTGAAGTTGAGAGAGGAGAAGAGTGGCCTGGGTGGAAGCCTATGATATGGATAAGATAGATGTGTTGCAAACGTGCTCTCCCCTAACCTATATAATTTCGAGCATATCAGCAATGTTTACCAAACAGTCAAAAGATGATTAATGAATTCAATGTGTGTTTGTAAAGGTTATCTGCCTAACATGGGCCACATAGCTATGCATATCTTTGACCATAAGATACGGAAGTCATATTCAGGATCAGAGAAGGCAAAATGTATGAAAAGGGGAACAATTAGTCATCATTTATTAAATGTATTTCTTGCATCTACTTGACCCCTGAGCTAGCAAGGAAAGTTCCAACAATGCCTCAACTTAACCACTGTCGACATGATTTCATCTTCCTGATGCACAGCTGGGCCCTAGTCCGCCAACTCCACACAACGGAGGTTCTCAAAGAGCCTCCATTCTTGGAATCTTGAAATCCGATCAGGACATTCGCGTGTATCACTTTGGAGGAAGCGTGAAGGATGAATCCTTTATTCAGTGTAATGCTTAAATCTAAAAGCTGTCAACAGAAAGCATGGTACACTATGAATACTACCACAGATGAACCTAACACATGGCTCTCTGTGCTGGAAATAGTGTTTACGAAACAGGAATGCAGGGAATTGGCAACTGAATGTCCAAATGTATCAGTTTCATACAGTAGCTCTGATTAGATTTTCAAAACCATCACTCGCTTTCAGCAACTGCACCACTACTGTCTAGGATAAGTAAAAAAGCACAATTATATACATATAATAAACAAAATGCCAGTGTAAACATGCTAAAGATAGTTCAATGCGTAATGTATTGCACATAGATAAATTCTTATGTCCAGCATTTCCTAACTGTTGAAATCATACCTTACCTAACTGTATGTGGAAGCCTATTCGTTTGACTACAACGTTAGTTATCTCAACTTCTTACATCAAACTATAGAAGCCAATAGCTTCCAAATGAAAAAAAATATATTTTATTTTTGGGATATTTTGTTCTCTAAAATTCGGACAAATCCATTTCTCATATAGTACTTGACCAGTGTAACAACTATATTGGCGTGATTGTTATATGCATAGAAAATATGAATATCTTATTTTTCTTTGGTCAATACATAAACTGCCAAAAGGTCTATGTAGAAAAATGGGTATGGCATGGAAGGAATTAAAGTCTGATAATAGCGTTATGTGTATGTTTGCAAATGCATATTTTTTGTACAAATTTGCTTCATAACGCATCAAACTTCCAACTGACCAAAACAACTGCACATCCCAAGTGCACGCCTAGTTGCTTTTTAAACCGGCGCACCTGAAAGTACCACCACAGGAGACAATGGCAGTGTAGAACTTAAGGAAGATGTTCCATCTGCATGACAGGTAGACACTGGATTGAGCAGCTTCAAAACAACTATTAACCAACTATTAATTCTAGCAATCCCATAAAATGTCCCTATTTTGCTTTCATTACTTAGCGTCGGAATAAATCTGATGCTAGCTCTAAAACAACACTAATATTTATGTCAACGCAACATTATTGTCTCAGTGACACTACGTCTAATAGTGCATTCTGAGCCATCATGTCTCATTGATTGTCTCTCAAAGTTTATTGTACAGGCTTTTTCCTACATTCTTGCTGGTTCAATGAATCTCAAATTTTAGTACAACTAACACTCAACAGGAGGGCCATACAGGTTCATTCAGAAATGCCAGGCAGACCCGAAAACAGGATAGTCAAGCAAGTTTCATTCAGTCATCTTCAGGATGCAGCCCCCCTTAGGTCGTGATAGAGGATGGAAAGTGCTGCAATAGTTCCGACAGATTGACTGACGTTTCCTAGAATAAGTAAGTCTGCACTAATAAGTAATTTAAAAATTGGTACTATTTTGACTAGCTATTCGGGAAGAAGAGGTTTCAACATATTTGCAAAGTGACAAGCTCTGTAAAAAATCAGCATTTCTTTAAAAATAATATAGCGGAACCTATAACAGAAATTATTAGGACATTTGTAAAATAGACTGTACACATACACTGCCCTTCTTAAAGAGGTTACTCAGAGAAAATATGAACACAGGCCTGTTCAAAAAACCTCATTTGAAAAGAGAGATTGATAAGAATTTCAGATTCTTTTTCTAAATACCAAAGAGACAATCTACTTCTGTGAGCCCAAAAACATATAGCCAGCATATCTGATTTTCTTTAGAATTGTCTTTCCAGCGAGGAGGGAAATAAATATCTGTGCTTGATTGAAAAGTATTCAAAGGCAAGCTCTAGGATATCTCATCTATATGTTCACATTACAATCAACGATCCGCTTCAAGTCCAGAGCCATGTTTCCATAAGAAGAGCTATGTAATCGCTGGCGAGTAGTCGTGACATAGTCCTCGTGACACAGAGCACCTGACTGCGTTATCACCTTCCGTGCTCCATGCGTGACTTCAAGAACACGTTTTTCATTTCCTGGTGTGCCCGGGGTTATGCTACAAATGTCTCAAGGCACCTGCCAAGGTCACTGTAATGCACCCCAGAGAAGGAAATACTCAAGTAAAACCCAAAGCTCCTGTACCAGTTTTTAAGGCTGTGAAAATTGTTGCCTTGTGGAACAACTGTTTGTCACAAGGAGAATTTCAGAAAGTTGAATAGCTGATATTACAAAGTTGTAGCAATTCCAACTGGGGTGGGCACAAACGTCTTTCGTTTTACCCTCTTTTTTTCTTAAGTTGAACTACAGTTTTGGGGGATTCTTTTCACGCCTCGGCCGTTTTTCCTTTTGTTAGATGTTCTGTGTCTTCTGTTTCATCCTGAGGAGGTCGAGCTCTGTCAAAGAACCCGCACTAGAAAAGAAGAATGGGAGATATTGGAAGGTTTAAAACACAGAAAATGAATAATCCAAGCAAATACTGTAGTTAGTTTGTATTAATTCAACAATGTGTAGTCACGTACATTAGCCTGGAGGGCAGGCATTATTTTAAAAAATAATATAATTAGAATTTGTGTTACAGTTCACAGTACGTTTGGGACAGACTGGTCATAGTTTAATCAGCAATGTATGCAGTACTTAATTTGTAAACAAATAAGTGCCGGGCCCTTCCACGGAGTTCACTGCAGCTTGGACCACCCAGTGCCCCCACAAGCCCTACAATGACAGTACCATCACAACTACCCATCACACTCATACAGGTATAACAATTAAGACTTTAAATATACATTATGTTAGACTTTTCATCCTTGGCGTGGTCTCCCTTAGCTTTTTGTCTCTGTTTCCCAGGTTGTTGATGTGTGATAGACTCTGTTTTTGCTCGTTTTTGTTACTCTGGAAACTTTACCACTGCTAACCAGAGCTAAAGTGCAAGTGTTCCTATATAAAATGTGTACGCAATTGGTTCATCCATGATTGGCATATTTAATTTACTAGTAAGTCCCTAGTACAGTGCACTAGAGGTGCCCAGGGCCTGTAAATCAAATGCTACTAGAGCCTGCCCACTGGATGTGCCACCCACATTAGTAGCTCTGTACACATGGCTCAGACCTGCCACTGTAGTGTCTGTGTGTGCAGTTTCAAACTGTAAATTCGACTTGGCAAGTGTACCCACTTGCCAGGCCTAAACCTTCCCTTTTCTTACATGTAAGACACCCCTATGGTAGGCCCTAGGTAGCCCCAAGGGCAGGGTGCAGTGTATGGTTAAGGTAGGACATATAGTAATGTGTTTTATATGTCCTGACAGTGAAATACTGCTAAATCCGTTTTACACTGTTACAAGGCCTGTCCCTCTCATAGGTTAACATGGGTGCTACCGTTAAAAATGATTGATGTGTAGAGTCCCTTTGGGAGCGGTTAGACATGTGGAGTTTGGGGTCTCTGAGCTCACAATTTAAAAATACATCTTTTAGTAAAGTTGATTTTAAGATTGTTTGTTTGAACATGCCACTTTTAGAAAGTTAGAATTTTCTTGCTTAAATCATTTCTGTGACTCTGCCTGTTTGTGGATTCCTTGTCTGGGTCAGTTTGACAGTTGGGCTGTGTAGGAAAGTCCTCCCTTTTGCGCTGGTCACCCCCTCACTTTTTGAACAGGTACTGGTGGTTGCTGACTCTTGATGGTGCCCTGGGTACTGCTTAACAGTCCCAGGGCCAGTGCTCTGTGTAAAGTGGATATGCAAATTAGACTAATTGTAATTGGCTAAGTTAACATACCTATAAGTCCCTAGTATATGGTAGGGCATGTAGGTTTAGGGACCACAGCATAGGTGCACTGCTGAGGTGCCCAGTGTCATTTTAAAGGCAGGCCTGCCTTGCTGGCTGCTTTTAAATTAAAATTATATGGAAATTCGACTTTGGAATTAAAAGTAGTTTTAAAGTCTTAAACAACCTTATTTTTACATATAAGTCACCCCTAAGGTGTGCCCTATGTGCCCCTAGGGCTGGGTGCCATGTAACTATAAGCAGGGCCCTTATAAAAATAGTTTTATAAGCCCTGGTGAGGTAAAAACAGCCAATTTCATTTTTCTCTCATTGTAGTGAATGGCCTTCATTGGCTAGAATGGGGAGACTTTAATTTATTTTTTAAAGTCCCCTTAAATGACAGATAGAGTTTGGTATCAAATTAATTGTTATAATAAATCCCACGACTTCCAATTGTTAGATATAATATAACTTGTTGCCAATTTCAGCCCTGCATTGCTTTTGCTGCTGTGCTCTGATTGGCCAGCCTCCGGCCGCCTGGACAGGCCGCCTTGATGAGGTGTGAAGAGGCCTGGCTTCACACAAAGAGATGTGCCTGTGGGAGGGAATCTCCCCTCAGGAGATGGTGAGGCAGGAAGGGGGAGGGCTGCCAAACTGGTCTTCAAAGGCAGAGGAGGACATTTGGAGCAACCCAGCAACACCCCCACATCCTGCAACCCGAGACAACTAGGTGCCCCCTTGATTAGATTAGGATAGGGCAGGAGAGGGGTGTGTTTAGGATTTTTAGCCACACCAGTGGGTGGGCTCAGCCAGATGTAACCTCCAAAAATCATTTTCAGCCATGATGGATTTTTGAAGAATGTTGCCTCCTGGGATTGATTTTTGCCACACTTCCCAGGAAGTGGTCATCACAGGGGGAAGGACCCTGCACCTGATTGGAGAATCAGGACCCCCCTGTTTTTCACCCAGGAGCAAGGATAAAACCGGCAGACCTGCACCCAAACCTCAGATCCCCATCAGATTCCAACAAGGAAGAACCAAAGGAGAAGAAGGACTGCCCTGCAGGACCCCTGGCCTGCACCTGGAACCTGCACTCAGAAGGACTGCACCAGCTGCACACTTGGGCTTCACCACAAGAAGGACTTTGTCTGGCTTCAACTGGTTCAAGGAGGGACTCCCCGTTTGCTACAGGTGAAAAATTGCTAACCAGTGTCCCCTGCACCAACTCCTGAAGAAATCAACTAGCTGACCACTGCCCAGTGGCCAAAAAGGAGTTTGCGGCAGGTGCAATCTGGGAGTTGTAGTCCACACCACCAAGGATCATCTCAGAGCTTCTGGACCCTTGGGGTGAGCTGGTGACCCCAAAAGAACCTTAAAAGAACATCTGGGAGAAGACCCAGAAGTTTGGAGAAGTTTGGAGAACTTTTGAGAAAAAGCTTCATAGAGGGACTGACCCGCCGCAGCAACTCTAGCCGGCTTGCCTCAACCGCGACCCGGCCTGATTTGCAGGTTCATCCCGGTGAAGAAAATCTCCAAAAAAAAGACTACGTCCGAACGTACAAAGTTGACCGGGACCTCCCAGCCGGCGTATCTGAGGAGGGCTCCAAGGACGTCGGATCAAGATCCAGGTTTACCCCGGTCGAAGGATTTTCACCTCAAAAAAACAACTAAGTCTGAAGGTAAAAATCTCCACCGAGGGTTTTCCGAGACGCGTATCCGGAGAAGGGTTCCAGGAGGTCGGATTGGACTGGCAGGTTCGTCCCTCTGAAGAAAATCTTCAGAAAAACGTGCAAAGGTAAACTTTTGACCGAGGCCTCCCACGGCCTATAGCCGAGCTGGGCTCCATCATAGTCGGCCTTAAACTTTGACTTTGCCCCGGTCGAGGTGTAACCAGATGACCCGATTGGCGCTTTTTGTTTCTAGGCACTAAAAAAAACAATACATCTTTAAAAATTCATAACTCAGGTTCCCCTTAACCGATTTTATTCATTTTTGTGTTATTTTAAAGATAAAAATATAATCTATTTTTATAAATTGGTTTTGGATTTCTAAACTGTTTCCTGTGTTTTATTTAATTACTGTTTTGTGATATTTGAATGCTTTACACTCTATCTCCTAAGTTAAGCCTTGTCGCTCGTTGCCAAGCTACCAAGGGTTGAGCTGGGTTTAATTTACTGAGACCTAACTGGACCTAAGTGGAGGTTAGTGGCCTATTGCTAAGTGTAGGTACCTACCTGCCCTTACCAATAACCCATTTTCCAACAGGCTGGTTGCACCTCTCACTAGACAGTGACACAAATGGAGCTGGGGTGTAGCCTGCATATCCTGATGAGCCATCTGTGCTAGGAGGGAGGGAGGAGTGGTCACTCAAACCTGAAAGGGCTGTGCCTGCCCTCACACAATGCAGTCTCCAACCCCCTGGTGTGTGTCTGGGGCCTGGCCCCGGCAAGGCAGGATTTCACAAACAAGAGAGACTTTTCTTTGAAGTAAGCCTACTTGAAAGGGCATAATGGGTATAAGAAGGGCACCTAAAGCCACAGACTTTAGAACACTTCTGGATACCAAGAGGAACCTCTGCCTGGAGAAGAGCTGAAGAGCTGAGGTAGAAGAGCTGGCCTGCCTGTGACTGTGCTTTGTGGAGCTATCCTGCAGTTGCTGCTTCTGCCTGTACTAGAGGACAAAGACTGGACTTTGTGTGACTTCCTTCTTGTGAAGAACTCTCCAAGGGCTTGATTTAGAGCTTCCCTCCTGTTATTTGAAGTCTCAGGGACAGCAAAGACTTCTCTCTGCCAGCACCTGGAGCCTCAGCTGAGACTCCTACTCTGCTCAGTGGTGCCCATCCAGTTCCTGGGACCCTGAAAAGAGAAGCTGACCGACCAAGAGTGGGAAATCCATGCACTGACCGCTGTGTGGGGAAAAGATCGATGCAACTCCGATCTGCGGCTGAAAAATCGACGCGCCACTGGCTTCACGGCTGAATATCGCCGCTCGCCTGCAACACGACCGGAAGATCGACGCCCGCGGCTGGAGAAACGATGCGCAGCATCGCTGACGGAGGCTTCTGAGATCGCAACCCGCACTGAGTGGTTATCGGATCATCGTGCGGCAGGATTTCCATCGCAGACATCACTGGGTGTGTAAAAACGACACAAGGCCTGCCCAGTCCCGAGAGTGCAGTTCGAATCAATGCATCACTCTCCTGCAGAGAGAAGAAACGACGCACGCCGACTCAACCGAAGGAGAAACCACGCACGGTCTCGCTTGTGAGTGAAATCGACGCATCGCAAGCCCTTTTTGATGCACACTCACACGTGCAAGGTTATTTTTGATGCACCCAGGTACATTTCCACGCTAACAGCATTAGCGTTGTGTTTAAAATTACATGAAGACTCTTTTTGGTTTTTAATTGATAACTTGGCTTGTACATTGTGGACTTTTGTCGTTTTGGTCTTTTTGTGCTTAGATAAATATTTTCTATTTTTCTAAACCTGTGTTGTGTCATTTTGTAGTGTTTTCATTAAGTTACTCTGGGGGTCATTCTGACCCTGGCAGTCTTGGACGCCAGGGCCACGAATGACGGAAGCACCGCCAACAGGCTGGCGGTGCTTCAATCCCCATTCCGACCGCGGCGGTAAAGCCGCGGTCGGATTGCCGGGGCCGGCGGTCATCCGCCGTTTTTGTCCCGGCTGGGAGAATCCGCCAGGGCAGCGCTGCAAGCAGCGCTGCCCTGGGGATTCTGACCCCCGTACCGCCAGCCTGTTTCTGGCGGTTTTCACCGCCAGGAAGAGGCTGGCGGTAACGGGTGTCCTGGGGCCCCTGGGGGCCCCTGCACTGCCCATGCCACTGGCATGGGCAGTGTAGGGGCCCCCTAACAGGGCCCCGGCCTGCTTTTCACTGTCTGCATGGCAGACAGTGAAAAGCGCGACGGGTGCAACTGCACCCGTCGCACCTGCACCCGTCGCACCCCCGCAACACCGCCGGCTCCATTCGGAGCCGGCTCCTGTGTTGCGGCCTCATTCCCGCCGGCCCAGCGGGAATGTCAGAATGGGGGCTGCGGAATTTTGGCCGCATGGCGGCCAAATGGCGGTTTCCGACTGGCGGGCGGCGGTAGCCGCCCGCCAGAGTTGGAATCACCCCCTGCGTGTGTTGGTACAAATACTTTACACCTAGCACTCTGAAGTTGACTACTGCTCGTGCCAAGCTACCAAGGGGGTGAGCCGGGGTTAGCTGAGGGTGATTCTCTTTTACCCTGACTAGAGTGAAGCTCCTTATTTGGACAGGGGGTAACCTGACTGCCAACCAAAGACCCCATTTCTAACACATTTCAAATGACTATTATATGCTACCCAAGCTATTCTTGTATTCTTGGGTGGCAGCTATTAGTGATTTAATGTAAATTCAGTTATTAAACAACTCTTGCTGTGCTCCTCACAAATTAGACAAACAGCACAACCATGTGACAGGCTGTTATAAGAGCCATTGTTGACAATAAAGTGCAAAAGGTCAAGCACTGGAACCTACTGTTTAAAATTGTGCACTGAATGTATGACTAGTTTTGGGATGCAGCCTAAACTAGAGGTCCCATTGAAGGGTGTTTTTAAAATAGAACTTAATTTGTTAAAAAATGAATGCTGGTGTTCGAAATACAACACAGAAGCCCATGGCCACTGCTATTACTGGTCAGTGCGCCAAATACCATGGCTGAGTAGTCTAGAATACCCCTCTTGCCTCTTCAATCCAGACACTCCCTACCCTTTATCTCACTATTGCAGGTTCTGGTTTCTCACTTTGTGACAGTTCTCTCTTTCTCATTCCTTCCTCTATGTTTTTTTTTCCATCTCTTGCTCTCAGAAAAAGTGCGTTGAAGGAAAATAAGTGCTAGTCCCCAAAAATGAGTGCTGGTGGTCCCCACCAGCAACCATACGCTCAAATTAAGCAGTGAGCAGTTAATATAATGTCAGTTGAAATCCTAGAACCCTCAGTGGTGTAGACACTTGCAAATGATCCCTGTACTCATGGAAGCTGATCTGCTCAAGTAAGAGTCACACTGCAGTAGGACAATGCAGGCATGTTTTCATCTCTGGAACCATTTGGCAGTGCTAAAAGGCAAATTAAAGAGGATAAGCTCTAAAATACTATGAGTCCCCCTTGTTTCTTAACATCTGCACCTGTGGCACTGACTGATCTGATATCATCACCCCTTCAAGAACAAGAAACACAGAAGATCCACCAAGCAAGCCAGCGGGTACTTCAACGATAGCCAACTGCCACTGCAAGCACCTACAGAGAAGGTAGAACACCAACAAAGACCGAGCCAACAGATCCGTCTACAAATCATCACTCAACCTTTACCACCACCAACTACGTGAGATGAAAAAAAGCCCTGACATTGTGCATCAAAGCCTACTCCAACAACAGAAAGGAGCTCTTCTGCATAGTCAAGGAATTTACCAACCACGCAAAGGCGACAAGCAACATCTCTCTCTCTCAGGACCCATACAATAGCCTTGCAGATTTCTTTCACCACAAAATCACCAAAATCTAGAGAAACTACTGCCCCCCCATTCAAACCTGAAGGCTTTTTCAATGGTCATACCTCCACACACATGACTATCCCAAGGTAACCACCTGGAGCCATCTCATCAGTCAGGACACCATGAACATCATGAAATCCATCGACTCAGGGGCTCCATCCGACCCATGCCCCACTACATCTTCAACATAGGAGCATCTAGGATCAGCCTCAAACTTTCCACCCAACTCAGCACCTCACTGGATTCTGCCACCTTCCCAGAAAACTGGAAACACACAAAAATCAAACCCCTGTTGATGAACCTCCCGCGGACCCCAAAGAGCTCAACAACCACAGACTAATCTCCCAGCTCCCTTTCCTGGCCAAAGTTGTTGGAAAAAGCCAGCAACCAACAACTCACCATTTACCTGGAACACAATCACCTCCTGGACAACTCTTAATCTAGATTCTGCAGCAAGCACATCACAGAGACAGCCCTGGTCACAGCCACCAATGACATCCGAGCCCTTCTTGACAAAGGAGAGGCAGCCGTCCTTATCCTCCTCGATCTCTCAGCAGTCTTCAACACTTTCTTCCTTGACATGCTCATTAGCAGACTTCATGACATAGGCATCCAATGCACAGTCCTCAGATGGATTGCCTCCTTCCTCACCAACAGAACAAAATGAGTCTATCTTCCACCCTTCATTTCTGAACGAAAACAGTCACCTGCGAATTCCCTCAAGACTCACCACTCAGCCCCACCATCTTCATCTTCTACATGCCCCTCTTGCCAACATAGTTAGAACCCATGGACTCCAACGCTATATGCTACATCAATGACAGGCAACTCATTTGCTCCTTCTTCGAAAACTCCACTGCCACCAGAACCAACTTTCACCAAAGCATGACTAGCGTCACCAATTGGATGAGAAATAACTGCTTCAAGTTCAACACAGACAAGATGGAAGTCTTGATCTTCAGCAGTGATAACTCCCCCTGGAATGCCTCCTGGTGGCCCTCAGAACTGGGGCCCGCTCCAACCCCTGCTGAGCATGCCTGGAATCTCAGTATCATCCTGGACAACAGACTCAGCATGAGGGCCCACGTCAATACAGTGTCTTTCTCCTGCTTCATCATCCTCATCATGTTACATAAGATTTTCATGTTGCTTCCCCAAAACATAAGACACACCATCATGCAAGCCATCATCATCAGTCAACTGGACTATGGAAACATCCTATACGTGGAAAAAGGGGCCCACCTACAAAGACTACAAACCATCCAGAATGCCCAAGCAAGGATCTCCCTCGTTGCACCCACATCACTCCTCCACCTCAAAAAACTCTACTGGCTCCCAGTTCAGAAGAGATGCCAGTTCAAGTTCCTCACCCATACGTTCAAGGCCCTGCATGACTCTGGACCCACCTATTTCAGCCACTGCCTGACATTCCACAAACCCTCCAGACACCTTTGCTCCACCCCCCTTTCTATGGCCCATACCCCGCATACAATGCAGCAGAGCAGGAGGATGCTCCTTCTCCTACTTTGCAGCCAAAGCCTGGAATGTCTCCACCTGCACCTGAGGACCTCCCCTACTCTAGAGGAGATCAGTAGCATGCTGAAAGCCTGAATCTTTGACTTAGACCCTGGACCATGCCAGTGCCTGGATACCACAACCTGTGACATGTAGTGCTTTACAATTCGGCTGACTATGTGATTGATCTATCTTGTGTCTTTGGAACCACCAACATTGAGACTAAATGAGAATGACAGACATACTAGTTTGCTTAGCTCTTTCTTTTTCTACAAATCTAAATACATTTGGGGATAGTTGCAATCTATAAATAACTCCTAACTTGGCATGTAATATAGCTTACCTCAGTCAGACTGCCTTGGGTTGAGTAAATGGCACTCTCAATGTCAGGCATCCCTACCAGTATGGGGGGACTGCTGTGGCCCATGTATTGACTCTACAACATGTGTGGGTGCACAAGGGTAGAGTAATGTTGAAGTAAAAATTGCTTGTACCATGGGTAGTGCAATTGTTTGTGTGTAATTCTTTTGAAAATGAAAGGAGAAAGGTTCATTAACACATTTTGGGTCCAGACCTTAAAAAAGTTGATTGCATAATAAAAAGTGTGGGTGTACTTGTGTGTCCTTCGTATTTGAATACATGCCAGACAAACTGAGGAAAGCCCCAAAGTAAGACATTCACACTAGTAAACTTTATAAAATCAGCACACTGTGCTATCTGGGAGATTCCACTTGGGTTTTGTGGACCAATGTACATGAATTGCAAGTAATTTTATTAAATGCATGGGAACTTTGAGAAACAGACTACTAACCTCTACAAGAGTCTGAGCCAATTGCTTTTCTATATAATGCATGGGATTACAAACGTCTGCAGTTCAGTTGTACTTGAAGCATCCAGCAAAACACAACGAGACCAAGCTGCACACCAAGACTAACGGCCACATTACGAGCTTGGCAGTCCCACCATGGGACCGCCAAACTCATGGTAGAGGACACCACTACCATAACGCTGATGTTCCCCCTGAGCGTATTACAATGTTCCAACCAGGCTGACCAGCGTGAACATGTAATATGCGTTCCCATCGGGCTGACCCTTAAGGGAGCCCACGCCAATATCCTAAAACTCCAGCACCCTCAGAATAAGCATTTTCTGCAAAGCAGACAGTGCGCATTCTAATGGTGCTGGACGGGGGGAGGGGCTGCACTGCCTATGACATAGTCGTGGGCAGTTCAGGGGTTTTCCTGTGGCTCCCAGCACTTCTTTTAAACATCCCTTTTCATGGCGGCCTCCCCGCCAAGAAAATGCTGGCAAAAAGAAGGGTTGTACTCAGCCAGGCAATGCTGAGGTCAGCGCCGCTGTGACTGGTTGCAAGGCCGACCGCCTTCATGCTGTCGGGAACCATGTTCTTGGTGGGGATGGCAGTCCTTTGGTGGTCCGACCGCCAAAGTCATAATTTGGTAGTCGGACCATCAAAGCTGCGACGGTCTGATGGCAGTCCTTTGGCGGTCGAATGACTGCCAAACTCATAATGAGGCAGTTGTAGCCTAAGCCAGTTGTCTTTCTAGGCATGTGGTGCATGTGGAGGAACATATGCTCTTAGAGGGGCGTCAGGGACTCTCCTAAATCACTTCTAGAGTCAAGAGATTGTTGGACACAGAATATAGACCTTCTAACTGCCCTACATTTTAACTCTACCCTGCGGTATGGCTCTTTCATTAGGAGAACTTACATCGGGAAAAGCAGGCATTGCCTTCTATAATTGAGGCACGCCGATGGAGATCATGTTTTTCCACATTCTGAATGCGCAGGCGGTTACACAGTGCCTGCATATTTGTTAACAAAGAAGGTCCATGATATCCCTTCTGTTATAGTAAACTGTCCACCAACGCCACAAACATTGCGATTTCTGCAAGAACCTTTTAACAACGATACCCTAGATTCTGGATGTCTAGTTCAAAACTGTCACGACATTTAGTAGTTCAAATGGCAAATATTCAGGATGGAGAAGGGGAAGCACGCATATGAAACATGACACCCTGAAAATGGAGTTTACATTCACTTTCCAGCTGGCCAATCAGTTTCAAAACTCTGCATCCCTGTTTACCTAAAAGAATTGTATACCATGCACTCACTTTGCCCTTCGAACCATTCAGATTGCTTTCTCTGGAACCACTGAAACTAAAGGGGAGGTCAGGTGAGCTATAAGACTCTCCGTCAGGATTCTGCATGTGAGAGTGTGTACCAGCCGCCCTGGCCTGTTGGAAACCCGCTTAATTTTCTCTAGCTAGGGACGCATCAGTCAAAATGTGTTTAACGGCCTAATTCAAAAATGAAAAGTGGCTCATAAAGAAAAACTCATAATTAAAAGTCCGGTTTAACTAGTTTGCATTGTAATCAAACAATAACATTGGAAAAAGAGTAGCAAGAATGAAGAAAGAACTTGCACTAAAACGTGCAGGAGGAAATTAGCTCAATCGTGTCATGATGGAAAGGGTATGTAGCCATCGTTTTTTAATGCTGCTAATATATTTTTGAACTGGTTTGGAATGTCATAAAGAGAGGCAACATTCAAACTGTGAAACAAGATCGGCTTTGGAACACGGTGGTCTTTTGAATTTCATCTGGCTGGAATTCTAGATTTCGAAACAAATGGGGTATTTCTGGTTCATCGAATTACCCCGAGCATTTGGAACAATGATGCCCACAAACATTTTTGTAATGTATGGTATGTGACAAAAAAACTCTACTCCTACTGCGTTCTATGCTCATCTAAGAAAGAGCTGCATGAACCCAATGGCAAGATATTGTCGGCTTTAAATCTGGGGTGTGAACATTTGGTTTATTTGCCAATTTAAGGATGAATTTGAAATGTAAAAAGCTGGATGTAAGAGGAGAATTATTCGGAAAATCAACATTTCGTGGAAGAATTATTTTGTACAAACATCTAGGAAAATTCTTCTGTAAAATCTTTGATTGCATGAAATTAATTAATCTCCGAGGCGCTGTTTTCCAAAGCTGACAAACTTTGTAGCTTTGGCAAAGTTTAGCACATTGCTAAAAAGCCACAGACAAAGCTATAAGTTTGCGCATTCCATGCGTCCTTGTCTTTTAAGTGTCTGGAACGATTGAACTAAATCCGTTTCAAACTGATAGGTGCAGATTTATAGAGTGAAATGAACATGGATTAGGAATATTTTTATGCTTCGTAGTATTATGCACAACCCTATCCCCTTAACTTGTTTACCCTGACCTGACATCAGTTAGGGGTTGCTGGGTGTAGTAGTTCCCACTCCTGGCTTGACCATTGGTACTTCTAGCACTGTCCTCCCTAGCCCGTTGTCCAGATTCATGGAGGCAGCACCAGAAGGACCAGAAACTAAGCATGGATCTATGAAGAGCATTGTTTATATTCAATAGTTTCCACTCCTTACCTTCCCCCGTGCCGCTTACCAACAAATGCTGAGGATCTTAGAGTTGAACAATGGTTCAGTACTGTTTTGTCTCTGGGGGGGCGGGGGGGGGGGGGGGACAAAGGGTGCATGACATCAGTTTCACTTCCCCCAGGGTATTCTAGGCAATCAGCATCCACGATGATAACAGTGTCATGTTGGCACTTAAGCCCCTTTAAATGTCAATGTAGTGTCTTTATCATCTCAACAACTTGCTGAAAAGGAGATATCTTATTGGTTCACGTAAAAGCAGATCATAGATTAAAGAACAATAAGTAACATTTTTTTGGGGAAAAAATAGATATATCCCTTCCACGGAAGTACAAAAAGTTAGAAAATTCATGATCTGCTTTGGAGTATTGGCATCCTTTGTTACTCCTGGTTCTTCTCTATTAACTGTGCATTTGTTACAGCTGATTCTCTATTAAATGTTCACGTTATTTTCTCATAATTATCCAGGGAAATGTAAGACAATAATTCTTTGGACTTTGCTTGTTCTGTGGAACTTTGGGCATAAACAATGTGCAAAGAGGATGCAGCTTCCTAGCACTCGAGCCAAATTGCCTGCTCGTTTGTAATTAGAACGTAAGTTTACAATATGACTTTTAAAACAAGCGGTCTTCCTGTGCCAGCAACAACATAAAGATAATGATTGTAAAAACAAACAGAACAGAAATATCATTGGCTATGCCCACGCTAAGAAAAGGTCTCAAGCTGCAGTGCTTACCGCTCCATACCACCGAGTTTTGCTTTTCACGTCTTTACAGCAGTTTTCTGAAATGTTTAAGGAGAATAGGGGAAATAGACGCAGACTTACTTTCCACATCCCTAAAATCAAAATGGCCAGGACTAGCAGCCCAAGCAATATCGCCAGTATGATGACCCAAAGAGGGATGGCAAAGGAAACATTCGGGGTCGCCCAGATGACCGATGTTTTAATCTGCAAACAAAACACAAAAATAATAGTAAAATAAATGTGATAAAAAACGGAGTATTTTTTCTTGATTCATTTGATTGTCTCTCATTGTATATATTACATTCGAACTATAGTTGTGCACCTCCCAGACATGTGTCTATACACACAAAATTACCCAATCTCCCAGAAGAAGGCGCTACCTTCACAACTGGATCTGTAAATATAGGCCTGGACCCATAGACTCGTATGGACAGATATGTGCCCGGGACAACTCTATGACATTCCAAGAGATCAAGTGAGGCACAACTCTTTCTACCATGAAAGCAATTTCATTGTAGTTTTATTGCTTTACTGCCTGTTTCACAAAGAACATGTAAAAGTAATCAGCATGGTGAAGGCTGCTATTGGAATGCTTATGAAATCATGTATGCTGTAAGGATCTTGGGAATTACAAGGGAGAGGGAGGTGGCCTTTGAATGGTACGTTGTAATATGTTATTTTATGGTATGTGATGGTATGGTTTACAGATTTGTACAGTGCACTATCAGTCAGGAGGGCATACTGGTGCCAGGTAGTTATAAGTCTAGTAAAGCTTAGAACGAGGGGGGATAGTGAAGAAAATGGTACTTCAACTTCTTGAGGAAATCAAGAAGCGAGGGAGAGGCTCTTATGTGTAGCAACAGGTAGTTCCACTCTGTAAGAATGATGTAGAAGAAAACTTTCCCACTGGACCTGATTTATCCCTATGCATGGGATGTGTGTAAGTAAGGATTCCAGATGAGGGGAGGTGTCTGTCAGGTTTCTGAAAGCAGATGGAATTGTTAAGGTATGCTGAGCAAGTGTTATGTAGTGCCTTGAAAGTATGGGTGAGGAGTTTGAATTGTGCTTGTTTGTGTATGGGGAGCCAGTGGAGCTCCTTCAGCTGTAATATGATGTGAGTGTGGCATGGGAGGTCGAGACTGATTCTGGCCACTGAGTCCTGAATAGTCTGCAGCCTTCTGGTGAGTTTTTTTGTTGACCTGACATAGAAGGTGTTGTGGTAATGCAGCTTGCTTGTGACAAGGGCATGCATGATGGTCTTCCAGCTGCTGATTGGGAGCCTTTTGAAAATCTTTCTCAGCATCTTCAAGGCATGAAAGCATGAGTTGGTGAAGGCATTGACTTGATCAGTCACATTGAGTTTGCTGCCAATGATGATCTCGAGGTTCATGGCTTGGGAGGGGGCTGTCGGTCTCCCGCTCTGCTGGCCACCAGGTGAAGACCCACAGTGAAGTGCTCTTCCTGAAGATCACAATTTCGGGCTTGTTGGTATTCAGTTTAAAATACTTGGTCTTGGAGGGGGCACTTTCAGTCATGCAGACATTGAACTTCATGTGGGTGCTGGACATTTTGTCTGTAAGGGAAAGAATGAGTTGCATGTCGTCGGCGTAGGAGAGGACATTGATATCGTAAGAGAGTGGATAATGTTGGCTAGAGGGATGAGGTATGCATTAAAAAGGGTCAGGCTCTGGGAGGATCCTTGCAGATCTTCACAGATGAAGTCACAGGAGTCTGAGGTGTTCCGTGTTAAGATCACTGACTGGGTCCTTCAAGTCAGGAAATAGTAGATCCATCAGGATGTGTGTCCTTTGATTCCGATATTGTCATTTTGTCAGCTTGGCATAGATGGCATTGTGCTAATCCTATGTTTAAAGACTTTGCTGTAAAATTCCCAAAGCCTTTGTCCCTTCCTAGAGTGGCATGGATGGCACCCTCTAATCCTATGCTTAAAACGCTGCTAAATAACAGAAATTTGAGGTGAGTAGATTCATAGTGACACTGGTGTTGTAGGATGTTCCATATAAAGGAGCTGCCCCACAACTCTTATGTGACCCTATACACATAGGACAGAAGATATATGTCTCCAATGTGCAACAGGAAAAATATAGCACTAGTGTCTAGAGGTAGGGAATTATATACGAGGGAAGAGTAGGAAAAATATGCAGGATTATTTTATGCAAAGAAAGAAAGTTATTAGGATTCTTAGAATGTATGTTTGCTACTGATTAAAGGCTACATCTAAAATGCTTTGGATTGTGATGAGCAAGACTACCAATGTGGCAATTTGGCATTATTAGTAGGAGTGGGCAGAACTTGTGGAATTTCACTTGGTGGAGCTCCATGGAGTTACATAAAAACCCAGTGAAATTCTGCAAAGTTCAGCCTAATGGCAGAAAAAAATGTGCGGCCACTGGAGTAGGTGGGTGTCAGGCCCCCACTCTGCTGGCCACCAGATGGAGACACACGATGAAGTGCTCTTCCTGAAGATTATAATATTAGGCTTGTTGCTACTCAGCTTCAGATACTTGGCCTTCAGGCAGGGGGTGATTTTAGTTATGCAGGCATTGAATTTGATCTGGTTACTGGGCATCTTGGCCATAGGGAGAAAATGAGTTGCATGTTGTCAGTGTAGCAGCGGATGTTGATATCGTGAGAGTGGATACAGCTGGCTAGAGGGATGAGGAATGCATTGAAAAGGGCCAGGGTCAGGGAGGATCCTTGCACATCTCACAGATAAGGTCACAGGAATCGAAGGTGTATGGTGCTAGGATCTGTGACTGGGCCCTTCAAGTTAGAAAGGAGAGGATCCATCGGAATGGTTGTCCTTGGATTCCGATATTGTCATTTGTTCAGCTCAGCGTGGATGAGACTGTTCCAAACCTCTGCCTAAAGACTTTGCTGTAAAATTCCAAAAGCCTTTGTCCCTTTCTAGAGTGGCATGGAAGGCACTCTAGTAATACTATGCCTACAACTCTGCTAAAAAGACATTTGAGGTGAGCAGATTCAAAGTGTCTCTGGTGTTTTAGGGTGCTCCATAGAGGGGGCAGAACTTGCAGAATTTCACTGCATGGAATTCTGTGGAGTTACATAAAAACTCATTGAGATTCCACGGCTCTCTGCCAAATGGCAGAAAAAATACACATTGTGCTGCTCACACTGTGATTTAGCGCCAGTAGTGCTTTCCAGGCTGAAAAATAAGCACAAGTGGCAACACATGGTGTACAAGAGCGCGTAGCCATTCAAGTTGATTTTGTTGCCGCTCGAGTAGAAAATCTACTCGAGATGCTGCCCTCTGACTGCTCCCATGACCACCTGTGTTAGATAATCACACTGGAAGGCTTCCTAGTGACCAGAAATTGTGCTAGAGGACACCAAATCTCACTCACCAGCTTGCTTGCTGGAGGCTCACATTAATCCCATTGCTCGAACAGGAAAACAAATTCCATCACGGGGCGATTGGTGGAATTTGGCTGGAACATCTCATTGAAAGAGTCACCAAATTCCTCCAGTTCTGCGAGCGGAATTAAAAGTTCTGCCAGGCATGATTATTAGCAGGCAGCAAGCATTAAGGCTATATACCATCAAAATTGATAAACCAGCCCAAATAATTTACTATGTAAACACTACAACCAACATACGTTTCCTCAGGTATATGCCATTCAAATTGATGCACGTGTGCACCAACCAATAGAGGACACAAAATAACCAGCATTCAAGTATAATCTGAGAACAATCTGTTTTGTATAGAATTAAAAAAAAGTTTTTAAATCAGACCAGAGCCCAGGTCGGTGAGTCCCACTATTGCTGGTTCCAGGGCAGTATCATAATCTTATACACTGACTTCCTCTCACTGCCCTAGAGCATATCAGGCAGCTATCCAAGGTTAGACGCAGGGTTTAGACCACAGGATGTGGCGACCTCCACTAAGGTCAGCATAGTTTAGTCTAACCGTTAACAGCCATTTCCTGACCGAGGTCGAAACTGCATTGATGGCTGTAATGTTAATAATGTGTGGCAATGCATAGTGTTTTTTATGGCAATGTATATTCATTGTTTGCTTGATGTTTTATTTTGTTTTTGAATATTGATTATGTCATGGATGATTTTCTTAATAAATGAAACTGTCAGAACATTTGAGAGGGTTATGCAATTTAACATCCATCTGTAGTCTACACAACTCTAATCTGACAACTTTAGTCTGTTCGGGTGCCAACTTGTCAGGCAGATATTTTCAAAGGGACTATTTGGGGTACTCTTGGTCATGTTTGGAGGGTACATAAATATTTCGCCATCATATTGTTGAATTAGGATACATATATCTACACTGGAATTGTAATTACATACATTGTTCATGAACCGACCCCCATGTATAGCGCCCTGTGGAAGGAATCTGCGATTTATCCTAACTACATGGAATGTATCACATTTATCACTTGATTAAAGTTGTATTATACAGTTTCAAATTCGAAATAAAGTGTTACTACCATGAGTAGATAGAAAGACACTCCTCAGTCTCCAGTGCCACAGCCATGGCCAAAAACTAATCATGAAGAATGGATAAAGATTCATCTAGTGATGGTAGGATAAGTGAAGATCAGTGCAGTGGTAGACTGTATAGAGGGAGACTTGTTATGCCATGATCTGTAAATGACCCATTGCATGGACTGCTGTAGTCCTCTCTCATTGGGTGGCAGTTGGTACAGTAAAGGGAATTTTAATAGTAGTCATTTAAGTCACCACAGTGGGCCACAGTGTGCATGAGTGGAGTGCCATTGTGTACTCTGTTGAGCAGCTGAGTGCCAGTAGTGTATTCCCAAAACTGAAAATTATAGGAGCACTGAAGTAAACATTAAGCTCCCCCACCCCTGATCTTTCTCATGTCACTCATAATAAACGGGGCAATATACCTCAATTTGATATGAATGGCAAGAGAAATGGAGGAGGTAATGGATATTACCACAAGTAATCCAAGCAATTCCTCAAGCCCTTTTCTCTAACCCAGTGCTTAATTTGTAAAGACGTGCCAGTGCCCAAAGCTCTCCTCTGTAGCATGTGGCTGCTGCAGTTAAATGTGCAAGCACATAATACTGAGGCAGCGTAATCCTGAAGCCATCTTGGGCCCCTTCAATTCATTTACAGCCACTCCCTGCCCCTTCATCTCACTCCTACAGTTTTCTGCTTTCTCCCTTTGTGACACCTTTTCATTTTTCTGTTCCCCTGTCTTTACCATATGTGTCTGTTGCTCACAGTAAATACTCGAGGCAGAAAAATAAGTGCCGGCCCTCAAAAATAACTGCCGGTGCCCCACACCAGAAACCACAGGCTCAAATTAAGCACAATTAATCACAAAACCTGGCAAAATACCTACTTTTGTTATACATGTCATGGGAGAAAAAGAAATTGCCATAAGTGACCCCGGCAATAGCCTACTATAGGACTGCCACAATGCCTTGCATCTAGAGCAGGTTTCCACAGTATATTAGGTAGAATGGCCCTGGCAGGTCCCTCAGTGAACATGAGGATGCTTTCCTGTGCAAACACATAGAACAGATCATCTAACACAACTGTGAACTTCCAAAGTGTACAAATGCTTTGTAATTCTACACAAATCATGATGTAACTTACTGCTGCTTAAACTAATAAATTACCTAGACATCAATACACTGTATTAAGAATTAATTGCCTCATAGAGAACTGTGTAAATGAGGCAGGGTATGTATACTTTGGTATGGCTTATGTAGATGTGAGAGGTAAAGTTATTCAAAGTTTCTCCATTGAGGGATGCAAAGAATGACTACAGTGCCGCAGTAGATTTCCCCTTGTACGAGGACCACAGTTGTGCCACTATACCCAAAATGCTTGTCCACATAGGAGCGGTGAGATATTTCGAGCCTAATGGGCATGTGCACTGAACTGCATGGAAGACTGCTCAAAGAAAACATATTACATTGGATGTCTAAGAGCACACCCGACGACTGAGGATGAGAATTCAGAGGTCTACAATTCTAAATATGTTTTCCAATCTTTGGTAGCACAGATCAAGAAAACTTTGGAGTTTGGTCCTGCACAATTTTACAAACCAAATTTGCATGTGCACAAAGTGCACAACAGGGCCACACTTTACCATGCCTGCAATCATCAGAACACTGCATCATAACTGTGCTTGAGGGCATGCCAAGTGGGGCCGTAGACAAATAATCTAACACATCCCTAAATCACTGCGCACACACACTGACATTTGCTTACCTGTTGCATTGCTGTACATAAGCACTGCCAAAAGGGAAGTTTCAATGGGTGCAGCAGACCAAAATATTATCCACCATAGAATTGAAAATCAACAGGAGAGCATTCAGTTAATTATTTGGTATCACTGTTAGATTCTGTGAAGGTTAGGCAGGTAAGGGTAAATCAAATTTTGGTAACTAAAATGAGACCTACCTCCAGTTTCCAATTTCTTTGTCCTATTTCTACAACCGTCTTAAATATATGTGATCATCTTTCTCTCTCCAAGCTTTTGCCTGGGCAAACGTTGTGTGCTTCCACAGAAAAAGAGTGATTTTCCCCCGTGGGAATGCTTATGAGCAGCACAGTATATCTGAGTTGGTCATGATGACAAGCCACGTCAAACACAGTAGGTCTAATTAAAAGTTGTGACAAAGGTAGTAAGCCTGACACAGTTATTAAAAGACTATGTTAAAACCATTAGACATTTCAGAGAAGACTACAATGCACTGTGTTGAAACCTGGAGAGAGCTATTTTGTTATCTGGAAGCTTACAGATTGCCGCAGTGATCAAACGTTTGTTGTTGACTAGCTACGCACTCTGATAAACCCTGGGTGTAGAATATTTACAGCAAGAGAGACTTCCATAGACCCTTGTAGAAGAAATAAAATATTGTTATGGTAATTGTAATTGTATGCGTTTTTGTAATTTCATGACTATGGGCCAGATGTAGCAAAGGGTTTTTCCCATTCTGTGTCAATGGGAAAATGTGTTTTCGTACTTATGGCCCTATATGCCTTATGATAGCGTTGTGGGGAAGCATCTTTTCAATAGAGTAGGCCTAAATTGGCTATGATGGCAAGCTAACAAGTAAGGCTATAGCTTTGATTGTTTCATTGGCAAAAATTATGTCAGATGCCATAGGTCTGACATGCAAATTATTATAGGCAGGCTGAAAGCTTTAGTTCTGGTGTGTTGATTGTGAAATTCATATGTCATTTATGCATCACAAGTAAAGTGCCTTGATTTGTTTTGATCCTATTCAAATCTTTATTTCTATCATACTTCAAGATTACAAAAACATGTGCTTCATTTTTGCTTTCCTAGCTACTGGATAGGTACAGTTCATATACAGGTATTTACATTTTGTTGTGTGTTACAGAAAATCACATCATACAGTCACTCCTTTTACACTCCCTATACCCCAGGAACATTGTCACATAATTTACCTTACACATCTTTCTCTAAAATTGATTTGAGAGGAGTTTGTAAATGCCAATTCCCATTTTATAAAAATAAGCAACAATTTGTCAGAAGACTTGGCCTCACATTTGACCCCTGTCTTTGAAGTACATCAATTGTGACAAGATAATTACAGAATTTAAGGGAATCTTTATTTATTGTTCGAACTTTCATGACCCACTAAAAATTGGGTTGCGACCCACAGTTTGGAAAACACAGTTATTGAATACTGTAAAAGGTAAGGGGTTTGGTGTTGGTTAACCTCTCTAAAAGCTCAAGGGAGAAGACATTTTGCACTCTGGTAATCCTTGCTTGACTCTCTTAGGATGAGTTGTATATTGTTATGACAGTTGTAATGTACAAATTTATACTTTTATGCACAGTGTTCAGTAGTATGTGTGGTAAGGCACTTTTTAGATCTCACATGATAGTTTTATCTGTCGGCCAAAGCCTTCTCAGCCCTTGCTGGCCAGTGCACTGTTCAGATGCCCCTTACATTATTGTTCTGCCCATGACAACATACTATACGGAACAGTGCATCAGCCCATTTCAGACATTGGTTCTATTGCTCTGTGAGTGAAGCCACTTTGCCTGGTCATGTGCACATTCACCCGAAAAAGAGTGCGCTACATTGCCAGGGTTTATGAGCTAGCCCTTTTTTTTGTTCACCCTTTTTGTAGGACACCTTTCACTTCTTACATTTTTTTTGTTGATTTGATCCAGCACCTCACTAAGCAGTGCTACTAGATTGCTTGCATGCTACTTATTTCATCCCATCCTAAAACATTTGGCCATAGATCATCAATGATTTACCATTCTACAATTGCCAACACTTTTAGAATCAACATGTTGGCCATTTTGGATCTGTACAACAGTGGTGCAATATGACCAATATCACTCCAAATTTGCCAGCTTCTGCTATATTTAAAGTTGTATTCATTTTTTATTGCAAACATATGCCCATCATGTTTAGGCAGTGTAATTTTACATTTTTTCTACTTTTATTCTTTCAATTTATTTTGCATTTGCATATTGAGAGTCTGGGTGTGTTTTATTGTGGATGCATGAGTGGGTGAATGTAATAAAGTGTCAGAGGTTGAGTGAATGGATGCATGAGTTCACAGAAGAGTGACACAGTGTATGTATGATAAGTTATTAAGGGCCATATTTACAAGGCCCATGGTGCAGGGTGACGCATCAAGTGCCTTGCTGCACTGTGCTGTGCCACCGGGAAAGGGCAGAAATGCACCATACCTACAAGATATGGTGCATTTCTGTCCTCTCCCCCTACAGTGGTGCACAAATTGCTGCCATGCACCAACGCAGGCACCATTACACCTTCCTGCCTAAAAACAATCAATGGAGGCGAGTTCCCCCTTCTATGTGTGCTGCAGAATGTAGCACACATATAAAGATGAAAAAACAGGGAGAAATAAAGATATTTCTCCCCATTGCATCACTTTTGTGCCACCCCTGGGGAGGCGTAGGCTTTTGACTCATTATCAGGTTTACAAAACCTTATAAATCTGGCAATCAATCAAAAGCCATGGTTGTTGCATGGGAACAAACATGGAAATGACTTCCTGCTGCAAAGTAAGGCAATGCAACGACTTGTGCTGCATTGCCATACTCCATATCTATAAGGTCATGTAAAGCAATGCAAAGTGGCTTTGTGTGACCTTGTAGATATGGGTGTGCAGCCTACACCGCCGGTGCATCGCAAAAAGTGATGCACAGGCGGCACAGGCCGCTTGTAAATATGGGCCTAGGGGGCATATTTACAAGAAAGTGGCACATCATAGATGATGTGCCACTTTTCTCGAGCCCCCCGTACGACACCATGGTTGCAACATATTTACAATGTGGCGCACCATGGCGGTCATTAGCATAACAACATCAAAAAGTTTTACCCTATTTTGGCGCTTTGCTACACTAGTATCAAAAATTTAGACACTAGTGTAGCAAAGCACAGGGAGGCCCATTGAACATAATGGGTGCGTCATTTTAACATGTGCTCTGAGCAGGTATTAAAAAGTATGCAAAAATGGCGCAGTAAAATCTTGCGAATTTCACTGTGCCATTTTTTCAGGCCTCACAGTGCTGGTACGCCCCCTTGCCTGGCGCAGGCATAATGTGGTGCAAGGAGTTACAAAGTGGCACAATGCAGGCATTGTGCCACTTTGTAAATATGGTGCATCAGAAATGCCTACCTAACGCCACATTAGCATAAAGAAATCACGCTAATGTGGTGCAAGGAGATGCAAGGGGCTTGCAAATATGCCCCTAAGTGTCTAATCTCATGAGTGACTGAAGAGGCACTTTCCCTTATAAGCCAGGCCGATTGGCATTGACAAAGCTTGTGCAGTTCCTTGTTCTGTACACAGGATATGGATAGGAAACTAAGATCTTAAAATGCCTTTATCTATAGTAGAAACATTTAACCGTTCAGGCTAATATCAGTTATTATTGTGGGTGGATAATCACTTCATAAGTATACAGAAGACTGACAAAATGCATGTATGGTGAGTTCTTGAATGCCTAATCTCACCAGTGAATAACAAGAGACTTTCAATTATAAAATAGATCTATTTGCACTGCCAATGATTGTGTAGCTAGTCACTCTGTTGACTGGCAGTCGCTCTGTAGATTTTATATTGGTGGGATACAAAGACCTGACTTTATTTTCTTTGTTGGCGGAATAATTTATTCAGTCTGGCTAGAATGTGTTACAATAGTGAGTTTACATGATTGTGCTATTACCTCATGACCCTGAAAATTTTAACACTCTGTTCGCTACTTCTAAATTCCCTTCTGAGACAAAAATTTCAAATGAGTTGAACATTGGACACACGCATTATTTGACAATCGGTAAAAAGAAGGTATCGGGGGTGAGAAGAAATCAGTAAAAAAGGAAGGAAAAACAAGACAGAAAGGAGGGGGAGGAAGTCGTGTGGAACAGTTAACCCACTGTAGGAAAAAAGTAGAAAAGAAATGGAAATGAACAGTACAAACCCAAATGAAATAATGAACAGGATTTATAAGAACAAAAAAGTGGCCAGCGGGTAAGAAGAAGAAGGTGCATGGTTAGCCCGAAGACAAAAAGAAGAAAGTCTAAAAAAACAAAAAAAATAATTGAGTGGTTGAAAAAGAAAGAGAAACCTGGGGGGGGGGGGGACTCGAAGTCCTGAGAGTGAAGTAAAACAATGAGGAGTAAAGTATTTGAAGTAGTATACTAAAAGATTAAAAAATAGAATCCATGTATTACAATCCTTATTCCGTTTGCAGTGGTATGGGAAGGCATTTTCATAACTACTCACGTGCATAATATGTATGTGCACATATAGGTTTCAAAATGTCACAGCCCCTCAATTGCAATGATTAATGTGGACAACTGAGTTAAGTAATCATGAGTAAGTTCACTTGTAGGTAATAAGCTGGTTTTCTATTGGTTGCTAAGTGACTCTGCAGCTTCAGAAGCCGCCTTTTCTCTGCCAGTGTAAACGAATACTGGCCAGTTAAGGCATCTTAAGTAATTGACATGTTATGTAAGTGGAATGGACCTGCAAACATTAGTACAGTTAAATCTACCTGTCCAAAGACAGGTCGCAAACACTGCAGACTTTTCAATCAATAGAGTCGCTTGGCCCATGCATGAGGAGGTATGTCTCCAGATTTGAAAACAATCCACTCTCTCAAAAATGCAATGTGTGGGGTATATATTGCACTGTTGAAAAAGTATCAGGTAAGTGGATATTGCCTAGCAGCTGCCAAATCGTAGTGTTTCATAGCTAGCAAATATAAACCTTTGTGATTTGGCTACTACGCTCTTGATTGGTATAAAGTGGTCGGTGCCCGATACAGATACCTACATAACAGTAGCTTAACCATTCCACTTACATGAGTATATAAAGGTGACACAACTGTCATGACATAATGACATGACATAAAATACGTTTGTGTGTTTTACGTTGCCACTGCAGCAGATATTTTAGAGCATAAACAGTACGATACCTATTTAAGTGGGTGTGACCCGTTCTTTTATCGCCTAGTTAGACTATAGACCCCGGCTCATGCTTTGCTCATTTATTTTATATTTTCTCGCCCAAACAAATATGCTAAGATTGCCACAAACATTTTAAGCTGCATTCAGTGATACAGTGTACTTTAAATAATGCCTGTAAAACGTATGATTTGGTCAATCAAATAATTTTTATGTGTGACGATATGAGCCCAGTATTAAGCAACAGTCTTTTTTTCTTAAAACACAAAGTCCCTTTATTGCTGGTTAATTAATTTGTGTGTTATAATTTTAGAAGCCATATTTTTTTTAAAGAAATGTGATGGATTTGTGTTGCTATATTCCAGTCTAAATAACAGTCTAATGGGTTTAATAAAGTATCAAAAATCAAGTAACTTACTTTTTGAGTCATTTGTCACCATTATTATGTGCACTAAAAACTGAAATCAATCACTAAGTAGATGAATTCCTTGGGGTTTTGTCAACACTCGACTAAAGCACGCACAGACAGGCAGAGCAACACAAGTAGACAGACACACGCACAACACATGCCTTTGTGTCTTAAAAATCATGGGAATGAACAATTGTTCACGCTAACACCAAGACACACTGATTAGCCTTTGGGGAAGGAGTTCTGGAAGAGGGTAAAACACTTAGACGTTTGAACACTCAAGATCTTACAGGCAGATACGAACAGCTGGGACTCATAACACGGCACCTGAGGCCAAGGCATTACTTCTTTGAGATTTCCTTCCTCCTGGCCGGACAGTCTGGCTGGGTTACACTTCTGACTCTAGTGTCTGCCGTGAAGAAATCATTTACAATGGCCAAAAACCTATTTACTGCAAATGATCAAAGGGGTGGCAAAGTTTGGGAGGGTGCGCTCCCAGAATATCATGGATTGAAACAAACAACAGATGTAGAGCCTCTTCCCTTCCTTCAAGCTACGTTATTTGTATAAAGTCATAGTAACCATGGCCTGCACCACATGAATGAAGACAGGAAACTCTTGTCATGAGTATAGTAAGTGATTCACTGGTTGTTCTTTGATGTTGCATCAATTCACAAACAAAATTCGTAATTGATTAAAAAAAAGCGTTGCTGGTCCTTTGTTGTATATACCGCCAGGCCTTAACTCGGTAGAGGGTAAAATCTAATTTGATCTAAGCGCTTGGTGCTGATGTTTTAGTATGACTTGAGGGTGCACGTTAGGAGCTGCTGTAGAGGTGATTACGCCTTTCATTAACCACATCATTACTTGAAGAAAATCACAATCGTACAAAACAAAACTATTTATAGGTCGGATTGCTGATAAAATATTTTATTTGAATTTAATTCTAATATCAGATTATTTAAGCGAAAAGTGTGTATCAAGGTAACAAATATGAGAGTGGTTTAGAAACGTCCTCATACATTTTACAGAAATAAGAGCACAATGGTGTATTTGTGTGTAGTTGGAGGTTATTTTTTTTCTTACAAAAGAATACTTTTTTTTATAATTCTTTTCAAAATATCTAAGCCAATACAATTCATCCATGACAGATATTGGCTATACCAGTGTCATATTTGTTCAAAGTGTCTGCAGTGCATACATGCCCAGGTGTGATGGCCATATTGGACAAGCTCTGTATTTGTTTTAGGAAAAGATCTTAAAAAATGTACACAGTGGGGTAGCACATATGAACATCGATCATATAAGGATTTCATAAAACAAATAAAAACTTTCCAAATGCGCTATGTGCATACATTCATGCTCAGCAAACATTAAGCATGATTCTCTTCTTTTAATTTATTAATTTACTGTTCCATAGTTTTAAATTAATACTTGTCAAATGTATCTTTTCCTTTTTCATTTTATTTCTTTAGGTAATATTTCCATTTAATTTTTACTTGTTTTGTGGGGGTGGATTTGTGTTTGTTGGGTTGTAAAGAGGGATGTGAATTCGATATTACATTTCATTTTAATTGTGATTTTTAAAATTTTAAAAGTTATACATTTATGTATAAATTATTACTTAAAAATGTATTGTTGCTAAATATTTCAATGCTTTCTAGAATTATGAATTAGACAAGTTTATGTAGTTCTTACTAATTTCAGGATTTTCCATACTTTTGCTTAGACTAGATTAGAGTACTATTTCTAACCCCTGATAAGTCAAGTACTTTCCCTACTGTTGCTTAGACTGGAGTGGGGACACTAATTACAACCCCTTTGAAGTTAAACAACTTACATATTGGTGCTTACTCTGGAGTGGGAATAGTCAATTTACCCACCCCACCCCCGAATTCCAACTCCTTCCCTTCTGGTGCGTAAATTAATGTGGGAATGGTAAATCAAACCTCTCTGAATTAGAACAGTTTCCTTAACATTAATAATGTCTTTGCAATTTTTCACATTTTATTAACATTTTAATCAATTGTTAAAATATTTTTGTTTTAAAATACATGTGTACATTATTTCTGTATTTAGTGTACAGTATTTAATAAAGGTATTTGTTATTAGATTGCATGTTTGTGTTGGTTGCTTATATGTTTGCTAGTTTTTCCTTTCTTACTGGTACTAATTACTATGCACAAAACCCATTTTGTAATTGTGTAAATGGTTACAGATTCACAAACTAAATTTAGAGATTCATAACAAATAATTTGCAAGAGGCACTTTAGGGCATCCCTTCAAAATTGCAATTTGTAATGGAATTTATCACAATGCACTTTCAGTTGCAAACCATTGAAATGTTACTGATTCACAAGGAGTGGGACATTGGGTCCGCTTGCCCTTTGTCAATGTTGAAAAAAAATGTTGGGGAGTAGTCAGTGATCCAAGGGACCACTACCAGCTCTCAAAGAGACTTTTCAAAAAAGGTAAAGTCTATTTTTTCCTTAAGTGCAGCCCTGTTTCATTTTAAGTAAAATGTGCTAAATTTAAACAAAGTTTACTTTATTTGAAGCAATGACAAACATGGTGGTTTGCTGGCCTCAGCAGGTCACCATCCCTGTAATGGCATCCAATTGGAGTAAATCACAATGTATCATCAACCTCATTAATATTCATGAGGTTGGTCGCATTGTGACTCGCTCTGAATGGTGATTTTGCTAACAGACCTAATGGGACATAGCACTGGTAGACCCAAAACAAGGCAAGATATTTTGGAACTCAGTGTCATTTGATTATGTGAATAAATCAATATCTGACCCCTAGAATCCCTAAAGAAACAAGGACGCAAATTTAATTGTCAACTACGAGGATGCAATATTAGACATTGAAAATGTGATTTGGAATACCAGTAAGTTGCTAAAAAGAAGTTATTAATGGGAGAAAATGGCCCTAATAAGAATATCTCTGCAGACATAAATAAACACATCCATCAATGTATTGAATATTCTGTTTATAAGAATAAATACATTCAAGTTCTTTGGAAGAGAGGAAAAGGTTGCGTTAAATTATAAAATGTAAATTGGCAGATCAGAATTGGTTTGACCTTTGTCAGGCAGCACTAAGGAAAAACTCAAAGCTATTTTATAGCCTAATAGCATTACACATTGGAATTGTAAGATCTTTGTCTTCTAGTTCAATCCAGGCACAGCATGGATTGAATATATTTCTAAGCTACATATGGAGAACCAAGCTATAGAGTCTAATGAAAGGCCATTAACATCAATTGTGAAATTGGCTTATATACAATTGGCATATCTCATTCACTTATAAGTCCCTAGTGAAGTTGTACTACATGTACCCAGCATCTGTACATTAAATGCAGCTAGTGGGCCTGCAGCACTGATTGTGCCACCCACTTAGGTAGCCCGTTAACAATGTTTCAGGTCTGGTGTTGAAGCCTATGTATGCAGTTTAAAAACTGCCAATTTGACTTTGCTAAAGAAACCTTTTTGCCAGGCCCACACCTTCCTTTTAAAAACATATGACTTCACTAATGTAGGCCCTGGACAGCTCAGAGAGCAGGGTGCAGTGTATTTAAAAATGTTGGACATGCACCTTTAGGTTTTACATGCCCTGGTATTGAAACACACTTAAATTTGTTTTTCACTACTGTAAAGCTGACCTCTCCTATAGACTAATATTGGCGTTACCTTATTACATTTAATAAACTGTAACTTCCAAACGGGAACAGATAAACAGCTCATGTTTGGCATTGGAGAGTAATGAAAAATCCTATATTTTGGTAAAGTCAGATTTTAAATTACAATATTGAAAATACCTCTTTTAATTTTTTGGTATTTTCCTGCCTTAATTAAGTTACTGCACCCTGTCTCTGGGTCACATGACTGAGTGCGGCTGACAGTTGAGCTTTGTGTATTCCTCCTAGACAACCACACAGAATAAGGAGCTTAGGTGTGCCTTGATGGGCAATCACTGGCAGGATGGCAGGGCGGAGCTGGGCACACACCTACTTACACTGGAATAGGCTGTGCCCTGCCTTCACACAAGGAGCTGCATACCCCCATGTAGTTAGACTGGAGCTGGTGCAGGGGAGGCAGAAAACTTGTGCACTTCAAACGGAAGCCTCTAGAAGCTTCTCCCACTTCAAAGAGGAGGCACCTGGTGTAAATATTGGACTTCGGAACACTCTTCAGTACACTTCTAGACCTGTGGAGACTCTGCCAGGAAGAAGTACTGCTGTGCTGCTGGAAGGACTGACACTTTGCTGGACTGCTGCCCTGCAGCACTACCGCCTTGCTGGACTGTTCCCTTGCTAGATTGCTGTCCTACTACTCCACCGTCCTCCTGCCTGAGTCAGAGGGATTGGACCTGCACCTGAACTCAGGCCTCCCACTGTGACTCCATGGGTTAGGCTGCTGGCCTTCTGTTCAGAGCCACAGGGCCTTAACAGGCTCCCAACCACCTGAACGAGTGCCCAGGTCCAGCTGGAGCAAACCCCTTACCCCAAAGAGGTGCCCCTCGGGTCCTGGAATCTTGGTGTGGCCTTAGCAGAGCTGAATTGAACTGACACGATAGTACAAACAATCTTGTTGTTCAAACTGTTTGACAATGAGAAGTGATGTGAATCAGACTCTTCTCACTACAGCACTGACTTCTTGTGGGGAGCGCCACAGTGAAGCTTCGGCCCCACCACGCATTATGATAACAGGATCTTCATGTCACAGCAATGACCATTTACAATGTCAGGCCTGCTCTCTGCGCTACATTGACAACCATTTGTGACACTTCCCTGCTCCTCGCAGAACCCTATTTTAAAAAATATATATATAGAGTATAACTCCCTCCAACTTTCACATATGCAATAGAGTACTCACCTATTAGTAAATAGTCATTTCTGAATTGATATGAAGGGAAGATCCTCTGTAAACTATCAACAGTAAGTCAAACAGTGTCTCTTGAGGCACTGCTACTAGAATTTATGCATACTAGTACCTTTGTCATTGCAATGCCAAATACTGTTCCTTGGTCCTACAGTTTACTTCACTCAGCAGAAGGCTCCCTCAGAGATTTACTGAAGCAGAGAGTATTAGTGACTTTCAAGAAAGATTATACATTTGTCAAAACTGTTAATTTGGTCATTCAAATTCCATTGAAAGGTAGAATACTTGCACTCATGGAGCACTGCACATGTTTTTTTTTTTTAACCTGTTCCAAGATTAAATTGCTTTTGTGACATCAGTTATTGTATGAACTTGAAACTGTGCAAGTCATTCCCAAATATTGTAGTTCAAAAGCGAGCACATGAGTATTTATCTCTTACATAGATCACAGTGTACTCACGCTCAGGTTGGGTGTCTTACCTCTGAATGCTTATAAAAGTCATTAGTTTAATTCTACTGCAGACATATTTATGCGACCTGTGCCATGGAGGGATGCAAGATTTACAACATGCACTCTACGTATGCCCAGCAGGCACAGCAGCACAACATCGCTATCTGTTACCTATATATTATAATTTTAACATAATACGATTTGATGAATTGACCAAATTAGTACTATTTCCCAAAAACGAATTTGTATGTTTTAATGTTTTTAAAACGTTTTATTCTTTTCAGAAGCTGTTTTAAGCATTCTATTTTAAATGAATTTTGGACTACTGGTAAGGCTACAGTATTCCTTTTTTTTTTTTTTGAACTGTTGATGTCACTCGAGAGCCTAATCAATAAAAATGTAATTGAATCGGTAGGTTAGTTTGCAAATTCTCATTGGATTCACAAAAAGTAAATATATAGTCCAACTTAATAATACAATTTGAGCATATGCCTCGCAAGAAGAATGGAAAGTGTCTTACAAATAGTAATACAATAAGATACAGTACATGCCAATTCACAGTCATTTGCAATCTCCTAATAGAGTTATCCTTTTCAGGGAATACACATACTGAAGGATGTTGCCTCTGTTGAGACGTCATAAGGCAATGATTAATGATTAAATATCTCAGCACATCTTACACACAGCTTTCTAAAAAGTGTGTATATTATATATATTTTATATGTAACTTGTCACTTGATACTTTTAACTTTTATCACATGGTATTTTAACATTGCTACTTTAAGAGTTGTACCGCCTGATATATATTCAGAGTCTGACTTTGTCTTTGAATAATAGATGTTGTGTATTCCCAACTGAACGCCCCACATTAATCATGGAACTGAGTTAAATACATTATATAACAGTTGTCATCTTTTAATGTGTCTGTTGACAACCCCATTCTCATTGCTCTAACACAAACAAGTTGATGTTCTGACCTTCTAGCTATGCCAGGACCATGTGCCAGATTGCATGATAAGACGCTGCTTGCTCATGAATACTGACGCTCTGAAAGTCACGCTGGAGAAGGAATGCTGCAAGCATTCCCTGAAATCACGTACTTTAAAGGGAGATTAAATGAATGTTTTGATGGAGATGAATGGGCTCCTTCATGCTCACACCGAAAAATACAAAAGAAAACAAACATAAGATCCAAAGTTGCATGCCAAGGCTAACACTCCAGACAGGGCATGAGGACAATATAGTAGCTTGCTTGAGGCTTTATCTGATTAAATGTTTGAGGAAAAAAAAAGATGATTCACTACACATCACAAACATTTTATATAGAAATCCACCAAAAGATGCGTCCACCTGTAATATATCATTACTCCCACCTGAAAATACACTCATTGACTCTTTCAGCATTTTTTAAATATGTTGTGTTTTTTGGCTTTTTGTAATTTCGGGCTCACAATTGGTCTAGTGCACTGGAAAAAGTAAATTTTATGGCAGAGAGGAGAACTTGGCAAATACGACATGTTGACTAAATCATCAGGCATTCAACTGCCGCCAAATATTTGTTTATAGGGGGTTCTAGTACTGCCCTGTAGATACAGAGCAGCATGTGTTGCTGTTATGGAATGCATGCTGCCAGAAAGCTAAAAAATAAAAATGTTCTCAATTTCAGAAACTTCAAACATCTTGGTTTGAAGGGAAACAAAACAGTCCTGCTTTCCCACAACAGCCATAAATAGAAATAGACACTAGATTAGGATACAACAGGTTAAGGGGGCCATTATGACCCCGGCAGTGAATGGTAATGTGTCAGCAATACCGCCAACAGGCTGGCGGTACATACCAGCACATTATTCCAACCCGCCACTTCCCCACTCATACCACCATGGCGGTATGAGCCGCTGGGTCACAGATGTATATCTCTACCCCGGCGACTGGCATAGTACCGCTGGCGGCATTATGAGCCTGCCTACCACCATGGCTTTTGTGGCGTTAGCAATGCCACGAAAACCATGACTGTAAGCTGTATCGGTGACAGGGAATTGCTTTGGGACTTGGGGGCTTTTTTAATCCTTTGTAGGAAATGTGAAAAATAAATGCATCACAGCAAATAGAAAATGTGAAAACACCACACAACATTAAGCATCAATAGAGGATACACTGTTGTTCACAATCAAAACACAATTTAGTCCAAACCCTTACACTGACACCAGTAGGGTGAAAGGTTTATTCAAGGATGTAGTGGAGTAAGAAACATGAAAGGGTCTTTTGTTAAAGGCCAACTCATGTCTGACCAACCTGTAGGCAGTTACGACATTAGCACACGAGTCCCCGACACACTCACGAGTCACCTACACACTCTCCATGCCTACAAACAGATTGTGGACTGATTAGATATAGGGCACAAAACTAAATTAACCCAAAGCACACAGGTGCATGATTTACAATGGGTGTACAGGAGAAGCCAAATTCCAAATGTTAAGGAGTCTCGGAACCACAATGCTGTCAGCACACACTTCAAATAACATTTACAAAAGAACAGGTACACATTCATAGGTAAAGAATGCCCAGTCATAAACCTTTCTCGAATGTATAATAAAAGAGTGAGTAATGTTTTAACCTAGGAATTCAGGGGAATGGGGTCACATGGTTTTGAGTGTTTTTCTTGTTAATCTGTAAACCTGCAAGTTATCAATTGTTAATCATGTGTAATAAAGTGTTGTACTGATTTGTATAAAAGAGCCGGTCTGTCAACAGGCAGGTGAGAAAAAAATAGCGGCATGTCGTGCAGGACTGAGATGCAGTTTGCATTGTTTTTCTCCCTGTCACAACAGTTGGTGAGAGACCCAGGAGGATCCTTTGGGCCCCCACCTGACAGCGGCACCAGAAGACCACCTGCCCCCCACTGCAGAGAGACCAGTGCGCACAAACTTGATGAGGTGAGCAGAAGCCGAGTTAATTGAAATTCTGCCTGTGGACGGGGGGGATGGAAAGGCTCCGGGGACCGCCGCCCTCTTAAAGGTGAGGACAAAGCGAACCACGATCCCCTTTTTAAATAAGCACAGTCTTCTTGGCACTACTAAATGCAGAGGTAACTGTAATGTAAGTGCATGCGATTTGTGTTTTTTCTTTGTGAATCAGTAAGGCTAACGCATGCGACATGGGTGCGATATGTGTGGGGTGTTTTGTGAATTAGTAAGGCTCTAAGGGTAATGCATGCAACTTGCGTGCAATTTGTGTTTTTTTTCTTTGTGAATCAGTAAGGGGGCAAGGGTGATGGATGAGAGTTCATGCAAGTTGTGTTTTTTCTTTGTGAATCAGTAAGGCCGTAAGGGTACTCATGCGACTTGCATGTGATCTGTGTTTTTAATTTGTGAATCAGTAAGGCCATAAGAGTAACACATGTGACATGCGTGCGACTTGTGTTTTTTTTCTTTGTGGCACAATAAGGCCATAAGGGTAACTGTAAAGAAATGGCTCCCTGTTGCAGTTACCCCCCACTTTTTGCCTGATACTGATGCTGACTTGACTGAGAAGTGTGCTGGGACCCTGCTAACCAGGCCCCAGCACCAGTGTTCTTTCACCTAAAATGTACCATTGTTTCCACAATTGGCACAACCCTGGCACCTAGGTAAGTCCCTTGTAACTGGTACCCCAGGTACCAAGGGCCCTGATGCCAGGGAAGGTCTCTAAGGGCTGCAGCATGTCTTATGCCACCCTAGGGACCCCTCACTCAGCACAGACACACTGCTTGCCAGCTTGTGTGTGCTGATGGGGAGAAAATGACTAAGTCGACATGGCACTCCCCTCAGGGTGCCATGCCAACCTCCCACTGCCTGTGGCATAGGTAAGTCACCCCTCTAGTAGGCCTTACAGCCCTAAGGTAGGGTGCACTATACCACAGGTGAGGGCATATGTGCATGAGCACTATGCCCCTACAGTGTCTAAGCAAAACCTTAGACATTGTAAGTGCAGGGTAGCCATAAGAGTATATGGGCTGGGAGTCTGTCAAAAACGAACTCCACAGCTCCATAATGGCTACACTGAATACTGGGAAGTCTAGTATCAAACTTCTCAGAATAATAAACCCACACTGATGCCAGTGTTGGATTTATTAAAAAAATGCACACAGAGGGCATCTTAGAGATACCCCCTGTATTTTACCCAATTGTTCAGTGCAGGACTGACTGGTCTGTGCCAGCCTGCTGCTGAGAGACGAGTGTCTGACCTCATGCGGTGAGAGCCTTTGTGCTCTCTGAGGACAGAAACAAAGCCTGCTCTGGGTGGAGGTGCTTCACACCTCCCCCCTGCAGGAACTGTAACACCTAGCAGTGAGCTTCAAAGGCTCAAGCTTCGTGTTACAATGCCCCAAGGCACTCCAGCTAGTGGAGATGCCCGCCTCCTGGACCCAGCCCCCACTTTTGGCGGCAAGTCCAGGAGAGATAATGAGAAAAACAAGGAGGAGTCACTGGTCAGTCAGGACAGCCCCTAAGGTGTCCTGAGCTGAGGTGACTCTGACTTTTAGAAATCCTCCATCTTGTAGAAGGAGGATTCCCCCAATAGGGATAGGAATGTGACCCCCTCCCCTTGGGAGGAGGCACAAAGAGGGTGTACCCACCCTCAGGGCTAGTAGCCATTGGCTACTAACCCCCCAGACCTAAACACGCCCTTAAATTTAGTATTTAAGGGCTCCCCTGAACCTAAGAAATTAGATTCCTGCAACAACAAGAAGAAGGACTGCCTAGCTGAAAACCCCTGCAGAGGAAGACCAGAAGACAACAACTGCCTTGGCTCCAGAAACTCACCGGCCTGTCTCCTGCCTTCCAAAGAACTCTGCTCCAGCGACGCCTTCCAAAGGGACCAGCGACCTCTGAATCCTCTGAGGACTGCCCTGCTTCGACGACGACAAGAAACTCCCGAGGGCAGCGGACCTGCTCCAAAAAGACTGCAACTTTATCCAAAGGAGCAGCTTTAAAGAACCCTGCAATCTCCCCGCAAGAAGCGTGAGACTTGCAACACTGCACCCGGCGACCCCGACTCGGCTGGTGGAGAACCAACACCTCAGGGAGGACCCCCGGACTACTCTACGACTGTGAGTACCAAAACCTGTCCCCCCTGAGCCCCCACAGCGCCGCCTGCAGAGGGAATCCCGAGGCTTCCCCTGACCGCGACTCTCTGAAACCTAAGTCCCGACGCCTGGAAAAGACCCTGCACCCGCAGCCCCCAGGACCTGAAGGACCGGACTTTCACTGCAGAAGTGACCCCCAGGAGTCCCTCTCCCTTGCCCAAGTGGAGGTTTCCCCGAGGAAGCCCCCCCTTGCCTGCCTGCAGCGCTGAAGAGATCCCTTGATCTCTAATTGACTTCCATTGCCAACCCGACGCTTGTTCTAACACTGCACCCGGCCGCGCCGCTGAGGGTGAAATTTCTGTGTGGGCTTGTGTCCCCCCCGGTGCCCTACAAAACCCCCCTGGTCTGCCCCCCGAAGACGCGGGTACTTACCTGCTGGCAGACTGGAACCGGGGCACCCCCTTCTCTCCATTGGAGCCTATGCGTTTTGGGCACCACTTTGAACTCTGCACCTGACCGGCCCTGAGCTGCTGGTGTGGTAACTTTGGGGTTGCTCTGAACCCCCAACGGTGGGCTACCTTGGACCAAGAACTGAACCCTGTAAGTGTCTTACTTAACTGGTAAAACTAACAAAAACTTACCTCCCCCAGGAACTGTGAAAATTGCACTGTGTCCACTTTTAAAATAGCTATTTGTGAATAACTTGAAAAGTATACATGCAATTGAAATGATTCAAAGTTCCTAATATACTTACCTGCAATACCTTTCAAACAAGATATTACATGTTAAATTTGAACCTGTGGTTCCTAAAATAAACTAAGAAAATATATTTTTCTATACAAAACCTATTGGCTGGATTTGTCTCTGAGTGTGTGTACCTCATTTATTGTCTATGTGTATGTACAACAAATGCTTAACACTACTCCTTGGATAAGCCTACTGCTCGACCACACTACCACAAAATAGAGCATTAGTATTATCTCTTTTTACCACTATTTTACCTCTAAGGGGAACCCTTGGACTCTGTGCATGCTATTCCTTACTTTGAAATAGCACATACAGAGCCAACTTCCTACATTGGTGGATCAGCGGTGGGGTACAAGACTTTGCATTTGCTGGACTACTCAGCCAATACCTGATCACACGACAAATTCCAAAATTGTCATTAGAAATTGATTTTTGCAATTTGAAAAGTTTTCTAAATTCTTTAAAGTCCTGCTAGGGCCTTGTGTTAGTCCCTGTTAGCATTTCTTTTAGAGTTTAAAAGTTTGTAAAAGTTTGAATTAGATTCTAGAACCAGTTTTAGTTTCTTAAAAAGAATTCCAACTTTTAGAAGAATAATGTCTAGTACAGAGATGAATGTGGTGGAACTCGACACCACACCTTACCTCCATCTCCAGATGAAAGAGCTAAGGTCACTCTGTAACATAAGAAAAATAACAATGGGCTCCAGACCTACCAAAGTACAGCTCCAGGAGCTGTTGGCAGAGTATGATAGAGCCAACCCCTCTGTGGATAACACAGAGGAGGATGATAGTGAACTGGAGGAAGAATCCCCTCCACCAGTCCTATCTAGGGAGAACAGGGCTTCTCAAGCCCTGACTCCAAAAATAATAGTCAGAGATGCTGGCTCCCTCACAGGAGGGTCCAGCCTCTCTGAAATCACTGAGGATAACTCCAGTGAAGAGGACATCCAGTTAGCCAGGATGGCCAAAAGATTGGCTTTGGAAAAACAGATCCTAGCCATAGAAAGGGAAAGACAAGAGATGGGCCTAGGACCCATCAATGGTGGCAGCAACATAACTAGGGTCAGAGATTCTCCTGACATGTTGAAAATCCCCAAAGGGATTGTAACTAAATATGAAGATGGTGATGACATCACCAAATGGTTCACAGCTTTTGAGAGGGCTTGTGAAACCAGAAAAGTGAACAAATCTCACTGGGGTGCTCTCCTTTGGGAAATGTTCACAGGAAAGTGTAGGGATAGACTCCTCACACTCTCTAAAAAAGATGCAGAATCTTATGACCTCATGAAGGGTACCCTGATTGAGGGCTTTGGATTCTCCACTGAGGAGTATAGAATTAGATTCAGGGGGGCTCAAAAATCCTCGAGCCAGACCTGGGTTGATTATGTTGACTACTCAGTGAAAACACTGGATGGTTGGGTAACTGGAAATGAAGTGTATGACTATGTTGGGCTTTATAATTTGTTTATGAAAGAACACATTTTAAGTAACTGCTTCAATGAAAAGTTGCATTAGTATCTGGTAGACCTAGGTCCAATTTCTCCCCAAGAATTGGGAAAGAAGGCAGACCACTGGGTCAAGACTAGGGTAACCAAAACTTCCACTGGGGGTGACCAAAAGAAAGGGGTTACAAAGCCTCCCCAGGAGAAAGTGGGTGACACTAGAAACAAAGAAAGAGTCCCCTGTAGGCCCCCAAAAACCAGACCAGGTGGGTGGGCCCAGAGACACAACCCAAAACAAAGGTGGGTACCAGGGTAAGAGCTGGGATGCCACTAAGGCATGGTGCCATAACTGTAAACAGACAGGGCACCACACCAAGGACACTTCTTGTCCCAAAAACAAACCCCCTAGCAAAATCCCAGGGGTGACCAGTGTAGCCCTTGGGGATGACTCCTCAGATGAGGAGGTCTTCATAGCCTTCAACTGGAAAAAGGGCCCAACAGGTGAGTTGGAGATTCCAGAGGGAAGTAGACACTTCCACCACCTACTGGTGAATGGAATCCAAGCCACTGCCCTGAGAGACACTTGTGCCAGTCACACTATTGTGCATGACAGGCTGGTGTTCTCAAACCAGTACATCCCAGGTGAGATGGCCAGAGTAAGAGTTAGCCCAGACAGGGTCACCGATAGGCCTGTGGCTTTTGTGCCCATAGAAGTGGGTGGGACTTTTAGCTGGAGAAGGGTGGTAGTCAGTACAGACCTCCCCCTTGATTGTCTCCTTGGAAATGACTACCCAGAGGTTAGTCAGAGCCCAAGAGAGGAACTGGTCCAGTGCCAGTCCTCTCCCAAGGATTCTGGAGTGCCTGCCTCTGCAGTAAATGCAAGTAGGCCCCAGAAGAAAAAGAAAAGGAAACAAAGTAGGAAAGGTGGACAACCTTTAGCCAAGGTTCCAGCAAGCCAAGGAGATTCTGCTCCAGTAGGGGAGAACTCCAAAAGTGGCTCTGATAAAGTCCAACCTGACCCACAAGAAGTCCTGGCTAGTCAGGCAACTGTTAAGCCTGAGTGGGTGGCTCCTCAGCTAACAGAAGAAAGAGTGGAAGAAGGGTGTTTACTACAAGATGTGGTAACCCCCCACTCTAATACAGCAGACAGGCACCCTGAACCCAAAGAAGCCTGTAACTTAGCCCCTTCCCTTGTAGGTGAAGAGCTAAAGGTGTGGTTCTGGGCACTGATAGCTGTCAGTGGCCTCTGCTGGGTGTTAGCCTTTATGGCTGCACTATCCTTGGCATGGTGGTCTGACCCCATGCCAAATAGCAAGTTAGGCCCCCTGACCCTGTTGGTCATGGTGGGGTTACTCCAGCTCTGGGTAACCTCTTTGGGTAAGCTAGGGGTGACCCTGGCTAAGATAAGATTAGCAGAGGTGGATACCTCTAACCCCAAAATAGAGAGAATGGGCGAAGACCTAAAAAGCACAGACAAGAGGCAGTTCAGACTAGGTCCTATCACTGTGGAAGTGGGTCAGTTCCCCAGAGGGAATGACCTGAACAGGAAGATGTAAGGCAGAGTAGGCCCTGCAACAAACCAGCCTATTTCCTCTACTCTTCCTCGCCTGACAGACTAGGAAGACTCTCCCAGCTTTGGCTGAGTCTCCTGGCCTGTGGGCTGGGGGGGGCTTGTGTAAAGAAATGGCTCCCTGTTGCAGTTACCCCCCACTTTTTGCCTGATACTGATGCTGACTTGACTGAGAAGTGTGCTGGGACCCTGCTAACCAGGCCCCAGCACCAGTGTTCTTTCACCTAAAATGTACCATTGTTTCTACAATTGGCACAACCCTGGCACCTAGGTAAGTCCCTTGTAACTGGTACCCCTGGTACCAAGGGCCCTGATGCCAGGGAAGGTCTCTAAGGGCTGCAGCATGTCTTATGCCACCCTAGGGACCCCTCACTCAGCACAGACACACTGCTTGCCAGCTTGTGTGTGCTGATGGGGAGAAAATGACTAAGTCGACATGGCACTCCCCTCAGGGTGCCATGCCAACCTCCCACTGCCTGTGGCATAGGTAAGTCACCCCTCTAGTAGGCCTTACAGCCCTAAGGCAGGGTGCACTATACCACAGGTGAGGGCATATGTGCATGAGCACTATGCCCCTACAGTGTCTAAGCAAAACCTTAAACATTGTAAGTGCAGGGTAGCCATAAGAGTATATGGGCTGGGAGTCTGTCAAAAACGAACTCCACAGCTCCATAATGGCTACACTGAATACTGGGAAGTCTAGTATCAAACTTCTCAGAATAATAAACCCACACTGATGCCAGTGTTGGATTTATTAAAAAATGCACACAGAGGGCATCTTAGAGATACCCCCTGTATTTTACCCAATTGTTCAGTGCAGGACTGACTGGTCTGTGCCAGCCTGCTGCTGAGAGACGAGTGTCTGACCTCATGCGGTGAGAGCCTTTGTGCTCTCTGAGGACAGAAACAAAGCCTGCTCTGGGTGGAGGTGCTTCACACCTCCCCCCTGCAGGAACTGTAACACCTAGCAGTGAGCTTCAAAGGCTCAAGCTTCGTGTTACAATGCCCCAAGGCACTCCAGCTAGTGGAGATGCCCGCCTCCTGGACCCAGCCCCCACTTTTGGCGGCAAGTCCAGGAGAGATAATGAGAAAAACAAGGAGGAGTCACTGGCCAGTCAGGACAGCCCCTAAGGTGTCCTGAGCTGAGGTGACTCTGACTTTTAGAAATCCTCCATCTTGTAGAAGGAGGATTCCCCCAATAGGGATAGGAATGTGACCCCCTCCCCTTGGGAGGAGGCACAAAGAGGGTGTACCCACCCTCAGGGCTAGTAGCCATTGGCTACTAACCCCCCAGACCTAAACACGCCCTTAAATTTAGTATTTAAGGGCTCCCCTGAACCTAAGAAATTAGATTCCTGCAACAACAAGAAGAAGGACTGCCTAGCTGAAAACCCCTGCAGAGGAAGACCAGAAGACAACAACTGCCTTGGCTCCAGAAACTCACCGGCCTGTCTCCTGCCTTCCAAAGAACTCTGCTCCAGCGACGCCTTCCAAAGGGACCAGCGACCTCTGAATCCTCTGAGGACTGCCCTGCTTCGACGACGACAAGAAACTCCCGAGGGCAGCGGACCTGCTCCAAAAAGACTGCAACTTTATCCAAAGGAGCAGCTTTAAAGAACCCTGCAATCTCCCCGCAAGAAGCGTGAGACTTGCAACACTGCACCCGGCGACCCCGACTCGGCTGGTGGAGAACCAACACCTCAGGGAGGACCCCCGGACTACTCTACGACTGTGAGTACCAAAACCTGTCCCCCCTGAGCCCCCACAGCGCCGCCTGCAGAGGGAATCCCGAGGCTTCCCCTGACCGCGACTCTCTGAAACCTAAGTCCCGACGCCTGGAAAAGACCCTGCACCCGCAGCCCCCAGGACCTGAAGGACCGGACTTTCACTGCAGAAGTGACCCCCAGGAGTCCCTCTCCCTTGCCCAAGTGGAGGTTTCCCCGAGGAAGCCCCCCCTTGCCTGCCTGCAGCGCTGAAGAGATCCCTTGATCTCTCATTGACTTCCATTGCGAACCCAACGCTTGTTCTAACACTGCACCCGGCCGCCCCCGCGCCGCTGAGGGTGAAATTTCTGTGTGGGCTTGTGTCCCCCCCGGTGCCCTACAAAACCCCCCTGGTCTGCCCCCCGAAGACGCGGGTACTTACCTGCTGGCAGACTGGAACCGGGGCACCCTCTTCTCTCCATTGGAGCCTATGCGTTTTGGGCACCACTTTGAACTCTGCACCTGACCGGCCCTGAGCTGCTGGTGTGGTAACTTTGGGGTTGCTCTGAACCCCCAACGGTGGGCTACCTTGGACCAAGAACTGAACCCTGTAAGTGTCTTACTTACCTGGTAAAACTAACAAAAACTTACCTCCCCCAGGAACTGTGAAAATTGCACTGTGTCCACTTTTAAAATAGCTATTTGTGAATAACTTGAAAAGTATACATGCAATTGAAATGATTCAAAGTTCCTAATGTACTTACCTGCAATACCTTTCAAACAAGATATTACATGTTAAATTTGAACCTGTGGTTCCTAAAATAAACTAAGAAAATATATTTTTCTATACAAAACCTATTGGCTGGATTTGTCTCTGAGTGTGTGTACCTCATTTATTGTCTATGTGTATGTACAACAAATGCTTAACACTACTCCTTGGATAAGCCTACTGCTCGACCACACTACCACAAAATAGAGCATTAGTATTATCTCTTTTTACCACTATTTTACCTCTAAGGGGAACCCTTGGACTCTGTGCATGCTATTCCTTACTTTGAAATAGCACATACAGAGCCAACTTCCTACAGTAACTCATGCGACGTGCGTGTGATTTGTGTTTTTTCTTTGTGACTCAGTAAGGATGTAAGGATACCGCATGCGACTTGCATGCCATTTGTGTTTTTTTTTCTTTTTGACTCAGTAAGGCCGTAAGGGTAATACATGGGACTTGCGTGCGATTTGTGTTTTTACTTTGTGAATCAGTAAAGGTAACAAGTGCGACTTGTGTGCAAATTGTGTTTATTTCTTTGTGAATCACTAAGGCTGTAAGGGTAACGTATGAGGCCTGCGTGCGATTTGTGTTATTTTTGTTGATGAACCAGTAAGGATGTAAGGGTATTGCATGCAAAATATTTTTATTGAAGTTTTGGTTTATTGAGTGACTGAAGGTGACCGCGTGCAGTAGAATGAAGTGTGGTTACATTGTGATGTTGTTCTGAGATATTGTATGAATATGCAAACTGTTTTTTAATGTGCGTTGCATATAATGGAAAATTGAGCTGCAATGTGACCCATAATACAGGGTCAATAGAACTAAAAACTGAAAACCTATTGTAAAAACAGTATAGTAGAAAAAGTAGGCAACATTATTTCCCCTTAGAAAGGTCGTGTGTGTCCACTTTAAACATATGGAAATCTGGCAGCAGAAAAGGTAAAGGATTAAAAACACCTGAACATGGAGACCCCCTTACAACATATGCAGAAGGTATTCCCCAGTGACAGAAAGAAATTACAAAAGCATAGCCAGGAGTGGTTTAAAGCCAACCAAAAGCATAAGTATTCTTGGCCAAAGAAGCAACGTTCAATGATAGAGCAATTGAGCATGTTGTCACACACCTTCAAAGTAAATATGCAGGAGCCAAATTAAGCGTTATGGAAATTATTTTGTGAAAATTCAAAAGATTCCTCACAGGAAGAGACCTTGAGTACCCTTTTTGTCCCACAACTCCATGTGACCCTACTAGCACTACACCCACAGTGCCCAGCATCTACCCATTAGTGCAGCTGCAAGAAGCCACAGTAGGATTTGAAAACTCTGACATTGAAACCCCTTCACACGCCCCTAAAGCGACCCCCAAGGCGACCCCACAAATACCAAAACCAAAGAGGGCAAGTCCTCCTAGACGGTAAAGCAGGATAGGGGATTCACAATTTTCAGGCCAATTAGAGGCACAGTTCATACTGCATCCAGACCCTCCCTTTCCCCATGAAGAGAAAAGCATAGAGCAGAGTCCAGGAGATAGTGATGACCAATCATATATTTCATCAGCAATGCCACGATTGCTTCAGAAATGGGATACTTCAGGTAGCATACTTAGAAGACAAGTGTCTATTGCACAACGAAAGAATGCAGGGAATGCAAGTTGGAGAGACCATGTGCATAGGGCTGTAGAGATGGCAGGACAACTTGCATCCCAAAGAAGGGAACAGGTACAAAGAAGGACTGAAAGTAGCCTGCCACCTTAGTAGAAGGAGAAGGAGGACATAGTAGTCTCACCAGAGAGTGTGCAGGACTGGCTATTACGCAGTGAGGACAGGAGAGAGTGAAGTGAAGTAAGGAGAGAAGGGCATGATAATGACTGTACAGAGCAAACTCAGAAGCCCCTTGGGCAATTAGCAGTCAGGATAGAAGAATGGGTGAACTCCTCGAAACCGAAGAAGCAAGTTACCATATTTACGGTCTTGAATAAAGACCACTCTTTTATCAAGATTGCTTCAGGGGCACATGGAGACTGCCTAACCCAATTTAGACAAGGGGAAGAGAACGAGATACGCCCCCTAGAAGCAGTAAGCTCTGAGCTACAGAGCTTGAGCGACTACAATTCAAAAGCACCCATGGCCAGCTGGACCCTAGAATGGGATCAAGCGAGGTGAGGAGATGAATGACTCCCCACAATAGACCCACCTAGCAAATTAGTCCACAAGTAAATCCACACAAGCCTCACCCCTAGTGAGACAGTCGCTGAAGGACAGGATAGCTGGCATTTTGTCATGCCATTTGTAGAAAACGTAATAGACGGGACTGAGCATTAGCTCCACAGATGAGCCCTTTGACCCCCCACAATATGGCAAATGCTGAAGATTGCATTCTGTATGGTGATGGTGATCCTGACTGGGGCTAGCCATACATGAGAAAATGTCTGCATATATGGCAGCAATACACTAGACAACATCATCCCCAGCTTGCCACCACTCCTTTACATCAGATGCTTCTGATACTATGGGCCCTGGGGCACCACATTCTGTTCCTTGGACACAAATGGACAAGGAAAATCTCAGAAAACAGCTACCACTGCTCACAGAGGGAGCAGGAAAATGGATTAGAGCATTTGAGAAGCAAACTGCAGGCATCACCCTGGCAGTAGGGGATGTAAAAAGCCTGCTTAGCTCCCTCATAAGGGGCAAAACAGACACCGTATTTCAAAAGGCTGGAGATAGAAATGTAACCCTCACTGAGACCAGGTGTGATGGATCACCATTTAACCTGGTCAGATCCGTAGTGTGGGATAATCTGAGGAAAATGTACCCCGACACACCAGACATCACATCATTGATGGCTCAGCCTATTCAACAAAATGAGGATCCTGCACAGTACATCAATAAGTTGAAAGAAAAGTGGACCTAGGTAGTGAGTCAGGGCTGAGAAGCAACAGGAAGTAATGCTGTGCTGTTCTATGATGTAGTTAAGAAGGAATTACCTTCTGACATACAGGGTAGTTTAGATAACAGTGTCACTGGAAACCAAGCCCGGACTGAAATTTAAGCAAACATCATTCATTTTTGCAATAAGAAGCAGGAAAAGGAGAAAAGTAAACAGGAAGTAGCAGAGAAAGCTGCAGCCAAGTTGGTGCAGAAGAAGGGAGCAATGGAAGGTGCTGTAGTGGCAGCAGACACTCAGGTGACTGCAATATCTGCGGGAACAGTCCTAGGGGTCACCCAACTACAATACCCATGCAGCAGGATGCTGGAAGGACACAAGGAGATAATAGAGGGGGACAAGAGTAGTAGGAAGAGGCAGGATGGGTCCTCCAAGAAGGGATCAGGCATTTTATTATTGTCAGAGATTTGGGAAGCTTATTAGAGACTGTAACGTGAGGAGATGGAATGAGCAAAATGGAAGAATGAGTAATTATGGTCCATCTGGAAATATTACAGTTCAGCCACAACAGAATTCACAGATCACATATATACCCCAGACACCCCCACTAATTGCCTGTCTCCAGGAATGCCCCAAGCGCAGCAAGGACTGCCTCAGCAGAGCTATCAGGTATCCGCCACAGAAATCCCATCACAACCTGGACAAGAAGGGGTGGCGGTGAGGGAGGGGAATTCTTTCCAATTGAACACTGTGGGAGGATACACACAATGAGGATGCACACAGAGGATTTCTGTGTGCCCAGTCTTGTCAGTGACACACAGACCAGATGAGGAACACTGTGTCCTGTGACAAGAGATATGTATTCCTCATAGATACAGGAGTAACAAAATCCTGTATTAAAGATGGAGGACACCCAAAT